>NC_045958.1:105136869-105299506 GCF_010909765.2 Amblyraja radiata | reverse complement strand
CCCCCTCTCCCCACCCCTCCCCCCCACCTCTCGCCCCCCCCCCGCCCCCGTCCCCAGGGTGGGGGGTGCTGACCTGTGCCGGGTGCTCTGTCCGCCTCCACAGGTCACGGTGCAGACCGTCCACTGGGTCCAAGGGAACTTCTCGCAGAAGCAGGCGTGTGCGGCTGGCAGGGCCAGGCCCAGGAGCAGCAGAGTCAAGGGGAGACTCGCCCCTCCCATTGCAGGGGCTGGCAGGCAGACGATGGGCCGAACTACACACCACCTACAGCAGAGACACACAGTCAACAGGTCCAGCCCGACCCTCACTGTCCCCTCTGACCCCTCACCCCCGACTCCCCACTGCCTCCCCGACACCTCACCCCCGTGTTGCATCTCCTGCGGTTGCTGGGGAAACTACCCAGGGAGGGGGTGGTTTGGGTGGGAAGGGACGAGTTGACCAGGGAGTTGTGGAGGGAACGGTCTCTGGGGAAAGCAGAAAGAGGTGGAGATGGGAGGATGTGGCCAGTAGTGGGATCCCGTTGGAGATGGAGAAATTATATGCTGTATTCGACGGCTGATGGGGTGGAAGGTGAGGACAAGGGGACTGTCTTTGTTACGAATGGGGGTTGGGGGAGTAAGAGCGGAGCTGCGGGATATCGAGGAGACCCCAGTGAGAGCCTCATCTAAGATGGAAGAGGGGAACCCCCTTTCCCTAAAGAATGAGGACATCTCTGATGCCCTGGAATGGAAAACCTCATCCTGGGCGCAGATGTGGCGTAGACGGAGGAATTGGGAGTAAGTGATAGAATCATTGCGGGAAACAGGGTGGGAATAAGTGTAGTCTAGATAGCTGTGGGAGTCATTGGGTTTATAATAGATGTCAGTTGATAATCTGTCTCCTGTGATGGAGACGGTGTGATCAACAAAAGGTAGGGAGATGTCGGAGATGGCCCAAGTGAATCTGAGTGCAGGATGGAAATTAGTGGTGAAGTTGATGAAGTCTACCTTCGGTTTAAACCAGCATCTGCAGTTACCTCCTACACATTGCCCCAGCATTCGTGTAGACCTCTCTACACCCTCACCCTTCCTTGTGCAGGAAGGAACTGCAGATGCTGGTTCAAACCGAAGATAGACACAAAAAGCTGCAGCAACTCAGCGGGTCAGGCAGCATCTCTGGAGAGAAGGAATGGGTGACATTTCGAGTCAAGACCCTTCTTCAGACTGAGAGTCGGGGGAGAGGGAAACGAGAGATATAGACAGGGATGTAGAGAGGTATAGAGCAAATGAGTGAAAGATAGGCAAAAAAATAACAATGATCAACATAGAAAATAGTGCAGCAGGAGGCTATTCGGCCCTTCGAGCCTGCACCGCCATTCATTGTGATCATCCACAATCAGTAACCCGTGCCTGCCTTCTCCCCATATCCCTTGATTTCACTAGCCCCGACTACTCTATCTAACTCTATCTTCGGTTGAAACCAAGGAAGCAGGCCATTGTCAGTTGCGGGCTAGGTGAGAACTTACAACCCAGTGGTATGAATATTGATTTATCTAACGTGAAGTAACCATTGCACCCCCTCTCTCTCCGTCCGTCCGTCCCCCATCCTAGTTATGGTACTAGTTTCACTGTCGTTCTGCTGAGTTTCATTGTCTGTAATTCGCTGAACACCTCCGCTCAGTCCGCCTAGGCTTCCATGATCTCCCGGATGCCAAACACTTGAACTCCCCCTCCCATTCCCACACTGACCTTTGTGTCCTGGGCCTCCTCCACTGTCAGAATGAATTACAACCCAGCGGAAGGAAAATTGATTGCTCGAACTTCAAGTAACCCTCTCTCTCCCCGTCCCGCCCCACCCGAGCTCTCCGATTAGTTTCACTGCCCTTCTGATTCATTTTACTGATTGTCACCTTCCCCTCAGCCAACATTGATCCATTCTACATTTCCTTATCATAGTCTGCTGTGATCTGTCGTTTTCACACCTTACCCTTCCATATCTCCAGACTCCCTCTCCCCTGACTTTCAGTCTGAAGAAGGGTCTCGACCCAAAACGTCACCCATTCCTTCTCTCCAGCGATGCTGCCTGACCCTCTTAGTTACTCCAGCATTTTTGTGTCTATCTTCGGTGTAAACCAGCATCTGCAGTTCCTTCCTACACATAACACGTTTTCACCTCGCCCGCAGCCAACAATGGCCTCTCTCCTTCGTCATGGTTATTTTTTTGCATACCTTTCATTCATTTGTTCTATATCTCTCTGCATCACCGTCTATATCCCGTTTCCCTTTCCCCCGACTCAGTCTGAAGAAGGGTCTCGACCCTGCTTGGAATTCTGTCTGTGGAATTCTGTGCCTCAGAGGGCGGTGGAGGCAGGTCCTCTGGATGCTTTCAAGAGAGAGCTAGATAGGGCTCTTAAAAATAGCGGAGTCAGGGGATATGGGTAGAAAGCAGGAACGGGGTACTCATTGGGGATGATCAGCCATGATCACATTGAATGGCGGTGCTGGCTCGAAGGGCCAAATGGCCTCCTCCTGCACCTATTGTCTATTGACACGAAACGTCACCCATTCCATTTCTCCAGACCCACTGAGTTACTCCAGCATTTTGTGTCTATGACTTTCTTACTCAATGCCCAAACTGATGAAGGCAAGCACACCGTATGCCACCCTATACTCTCATCATTTTAGCTTCTGCATTTAAATCCTCCCCACCTACACCAGCTCCCCCCCCCCCCCTCCCACGGCTCCAACAGGCTCCCAGTGACCTTGTTCTTCCAGACCAGGAAATATCCCTGGATGTCCAGGGTGATAAATGCTGTTGAAATGTAAACGCCACCCCCATGAAGTGAGAGGTGGGATAGAGATGCCCCAGCTACAGAACTCTCGGAGGTTGGGCACCTCATGCCAAGGAGAGAGCAATGCGGGCGGGTGGACGGGTTAGCTTCAGTACAGAGGTACTCACCAGTGTCCCGAGCCCAGGATGAATCCACTCGCACCGCTCCCCTGTTAAACAGCCGGCCTCTGTTGGCTTCTCGGATCACAGATTTATTTTCCTCAAAACAGGAAGGCAGCGGGAAAGAAAGAAAACAAAATCTGGACTGTGAAGTGGGAGTGTTGTGCTGCAGCCAATATATACAGTCTTGTTCCCAGGGCAGGAGAATCAAGGAGAGGGCAAAGGGTTAAGGTGAGAGGGCACAGTGCACCATGCTCATTGCTCAGTTTAGAGTTGCTGCACGGAAACAGGCCCTTCGGCCCCACCGAGTCCACGCCGGCCATCGATCACCGACTCACACTAGTTCTATGTTATCCCACTTTCTCATCCACTCCCTACACACTAGGGGCAATTTACAGAGGGCCGATTAACCTGCACATCTTTTGGATGTGGGACCCGGACAAAGGAACCCACGCGGTCACAGGGAAAACGTGCAAACACCACAAAGACAGCCCCCGAGGTCAGGATCGAACCTGAGTCCCCGACTGCGTGGCATTATGGTGGAAGATAATTATGAAAAAGATGAATTATTGCACGAGGCAGTGTTTATTTTTTCTAGTATTTTAGTATTTGAATGTTTGCAAGTCGGTCAGCATCTATCTAGTCCAACTTTTCACAGGGTAGGGGAATCAAGAACAATGGTTTAAGAAACATTTAGACAGGAACATGGATAGGACAGGTTTAGAAGGATATGGACCAAACGCAGGCAGATGGGACTAGTGTAGCTGGGACATGTTGGCCGGTGTGGGCAAGTTGGACCGAGGGGCCTGTTTCAATAAATAATAGACAATAGGTGCAGGAGTAGGCCATTCGGCTCTTCGAGCCAGCACCGCCATTCACTGTGATCATGGCTAATCATCCACAATCAGTACCCCGTTCCTGCCTTCTCCCCATATCCCTTGACTCCGCTATCTTTAATAGCCCTAACTCTCTCTGGAAAGCATCCAGAGAATTGGCCTCCACCGCCTTCTGAGGCAGAGAATTCCACAGACTCACCACTCTGAGTGAAAAAGTGTTTCCTCGTCTCCGTTCTAAATGGCCTATCCCTTATTCTTAAACTGCGGCCCCTGGTTCTGGACTCCCCCAACATCGAGAACCTGTTTCCTCTCGTGTGTCCGATCCCTTAATAATCTTATATGTTTCAATAAGATCCCCTCTCGTCCTTCTAAATTCAAGAGTATACAAGCCCAGTCGCATGTATACAAGCTCCCACCTCTCCCTTCCCCCTCTACTCACCCAGCTCTCTCTTCACTGCAGCCCTGCCTCACAACCCCTCATCACTCTCTCCCTCCTCCACCCTGCCATCCTGCTCACCCCTCGCCTGCCTCTTATCCAGCACCAGGAAGGAAACTGGGTCTCTGACGCTGCGAGACAAAAGTTCTACGAGCTCCGCCTCCGTGCCGCTAATTGGTATCGGCGTTGATTTGTCATTGATAAATGCTCCAAGATAAATTTTAAATGATGTCACAGTACCTGCCTCTGGGTAGCTCATTCCTAAGTTTATGTTCATAAGTGATAGGAGCAGAATTAGACCATTCAGCCCATCAAGTCTACTCTACCATTCAATCATGGCTATCTCTCCCTCCTAATCCCATTCTGCTCTCCCCATAACCCTGACGCCTGTACTATTCAAGAATCTTAGCCTTAAAAGTATCCATGGACTTGGCCTCCACAGCCTCCTGTGGCAATGAATTCCACAGATTCACCACCCTCTGACGAAATAAATTCTTCCTCATTCCTTCCTAAAGGAATGTCCTTTCATTCTGAGGCTATGACCTCTGGTCCTAGACTCTCCCACTAGTGGAAACATCCTCTCCACATTCCATGTACCCACCACTCGCTGTGTGAAAAAGTTCCTTCTAAATCTTTCCTCCCTCACCTTAGAGCTATGGCCTCTTATTATAGTGTCATGGAGTGATACAGTGTGGTCTCCAAATTTGAGCAAGGACATTCTTGCTATTGAGGGAGTGCAGTGTAGGTGCACGAGGTTAATTCCCAGGATGGCGGGACTGACATATGTTGAAAGAATGGAGCGGCTGGGCTTGTATACACTGGAATTTAGAAGGATGAGAGGGTATCTTATTGACCACAGTGAATGGCAGTGCTGGCTCGAAGGGCCGAATGGCCTACTCCTGCACCTATTGTCTATTGAGTAGAGGGGGAAGAGAGTGGGTGATGGATAGGGGAAGAGATGGGTGAGTGGTGGGAGGGGGTGAGATGAAGAGGGGGGGAGGAGAGATGCGGGGTGGGTTGCGGTGAAGAGGGTGAGGGTTTTGTGCGTGGTGGGTGGGGCACAGTTGTGGGGGTGATGGGTTGGGTTCGTGAATGGACAATTGGGCAGGGGGCTGGCTATACATGAAGGTGTTGGGGAGAGGGGTGGCTGGGACAGTGGAGGAGGGAGGCTGGAAAAGACGAGCGAGACACTGGAAGGTGGTTCATTGACGGGCTGGTTTAGGTGACTGCTGTAGGTACATTATGTGTCTGCCTGGGTTGTGGGACTCTGATCTGAGTTGAATCACCAAACTGTATAGCATGGACAGGCCCTTCGGCCCACCTTGTCCATGCTGGCCAATTAGGCATTCTGGGCTAGTCCCATGTTCTGCATTTGGTCCATGTACCTCTAAACCCTTCCTATCCATAAATCTGTGCAAATGTCTTTTAAAATTGGTAATTGTATCTGCTCCCATAGCTTCCTCTGACCACCCTCTCAGTGGAAATGTTGTCCCTGAGGTTCCTCTTAAATCTCCCCCCTCTCCCCTTAAGCCTGAGCCCTCTAATTTTAGAATCCTCCGCCCTGTGGAAAAAAGAGTGTCACGGTGGCACAGTGGTAGAGTTACTGCCTTACAGCAAATGCAGCGCCGGAGACCTAGGTTCGATCCCGACTATGGGTGCTGTCTGTACGGAGTTTGTACGTTCTCCCCGTGACCTGCGTGGTTTTTTCTCCGATATCTTCAGTTTCCTCCCACTCTCCAAAGACGTGCAGGTTTGTAGGTTAATTGGCTTGGTAAATGTAAAAATTGTCCCTGGTAGACAAAAGTACTGGAGAAACTCAGCGGGTGCAGCAGCATCTATGCTGCGAAGGAAATAGGCAACGTTTCGGGCCGAAAGCCTTCTTCAGACTGAAGAGGGGTTTCGGCCCGAAACGTTGCCTATTTCCTTCGCTCCATAGATGCTGCTGCACCCGCTGAGTTTCTCCTGCACTTTTGTCTACCTTCAATTTTCCAGCATCCGCAGTTCCTTCTTAAATAAAAATTGTCCCTGGTGGGTGTAGGATAGTGTTAATGCGCGGGGATTGCTGGTCGGCACCGACCCCGTGGGCCAAAGGGCGTTTCTGCGCTGTATCTCTAAAAACTTTATCCATGCCCCTCATGAACTTGTGTACCTCAATAAGGTCATCCCTCTTACCCTCCAAAGAAAAAATTCTCAGCCTATCCAACCTCTCCCTGCAACTCAAGCCCACAGGCCCAGGTAACATGCTGGTGAATCCTCTCTGCACCCTCTCCAACTGAATTACATATTTTGATTTACTGGCCGACCAGCTAATGACAAGTGGATGTCATTAAGATGTAAAATGTTGGCTGGGAAGGAGTGTTTATCTGGAATGTGAGGCTGTGGCTCCTGACTCGGACAGATGTGGACGGCTCCCAGCTGTTTTGCTCTCCATGTCTTCCCTTGAGGTTGGGCTGGAGTAGAGGTTGGGAGGGGGGGGGGGGTTGTTTCCAGTAAATGGGACGGAGGGGGAGTGCGGGAAAGACTTGGAACACTGGATGTGTTACAGATGGACTCCCGGCTAGATTTGTAAATCACGATCGCAGACTGACACAAAATGTGAGAGTAACTCTGCGGGACAGGCAGCATCTCTGGAGAGAAGGAGTGGGCGACGTTTCGGGTCGAGGCCCTTCTTCATGATCACAGGTCAGCCTGACCCCAGGACTGTGTGGAGACCCTGTAGAGTAGGGGTGAGGGGAGAGGAGAGGAGGAGGGTGAGGAATCAATACCAGTCCATTACAACAGCCCACAGCCTCAAATCCAAGCAGCAGTCCTTGGTGAACCACTGCCAGATCGGGCCACTGGAGACAGAGTGCACAGCCCACAGCACAACTGATTACCCAACAGTAAGGTCTTGTTTACTGACCTTTCACGAAACATTGGGAACATAGGAATTAAGTGTCTCCACCCCTCCAACTGCTCTGTTAATCATCAAGTTCATGGCCATGTTTCCAGCCTTTCCCAGCACTGTCCCCATATCCCTTGCATTCCCAGAAATCTATGTTTTCATAGTTCTCCGGCACAGAAACAGGCCCTTCGGCCCGACTTGTCCATGCCAAGCAATATGCCCTATCCATCCCTTTGTCTGTGTTTCGCGAATATCCCTGTATTCATTCATTCATCATCGTTGAAAACATTAGTGACGCAGTGGTGCCGGTTTCCAACGGGAACAGTGACGGACGCACCACACATCTCTGTCCTCCAGTTCCTGCGGACCTCCGCCGCTGGAAGTATAGGATTTTGGTGTGTGTGCTTTATCATCGTTCCGTACAATGCCATGTACAACAGTGATCGCAACTTCTACTGAAGTGTGGATGGCCGTTGGCTCGCTAGGAGCTCATCCGCCCTTTGACAGGTCTTGTTTTTGATCCTGCTGGGGGTCCACAGCCCCCTCCTCACCTGGCAAACCAGATGGGGGAGACGGTTTAGTCGCCGACTATCCGACCCTGGAGCAGGTAGCACGGGATGACATGGTACCCGTGGCGGGGGGAACTCCCCCCGACCTGACCTGTAAGTACTTCTAATCCATGTACTCGTCAAAATGTCTTTTAAAGGATGTTCTCATCAACCTCTAACCTCACCTATTTCATCTGGCGCTCCCAACGTGGCCTCCTGTACATAAGTGAGACCAAACAGAGCCTTGGCGAAACACTTACACTCAGTCCACCAGGGACTGCTGGATCTCCCGGTTGCCAACCATTTTAACTCATCTTCCCATTCCCATAGTGACCTTAGAAACAAGGAACTGCAGATGGACACAAAAAGCTGTAGTACCGCAGCGGGACAGGCAGCATCTCTGGAGAGAAGGAATGGGTGACGTTTTGGGTCGAGACCCTTCTTCAGACCTTCTCTCAGTTCCTTCTTACACAAGGAACTGCAGATGCTGGTTTACAAAAAAAAGACACGAAGCGCTGGAGTAAATCAGCGTCACCTATCACTCCTCAACTGCACCTCATCTTCCACTTGGACAGTTTACAGTCAAAGGCATGAACAATGAATTCTCCAATCTGAGGTAATAATCATAATAATAATCAACGTTATTAGCCAAGTATGTTTTGCAACATACGAGGAATTTCATTTACCATACAGTGATTCCAATAAAAAGCAACAGAACACACAAAACACATTTTAACATGAACGTCCACCACAGTGACTCCTCCACATCCCTCACTGTGATGGAAGGCCAAAAAGAAAGTTCAATCTCTTCCCTTCGTTGATCTCCCGCGGTCGGGGGCCTCGAGCCTTCCGTTGACGGGGTGATCTTGGCTTCCGTAGCCGGTGGTCGAGCCCCCCACGTCGGGGCAATCAAGCTCCCGCATCGGGGGGGGGGGGATCTCAGCTCCCCTGCGCAGGACGATCGGACCCCGGGTCGGGACCCCAGCTCCTTCTGCGGCTTCCCGACATCGGTCTCTATCCGAGACTGCGAGCTGCCGACGGTGAAATCCACAGGCGTTGGAGCGTCAATCCCAGGCAAGGTGCTAAATCCACAGCCCCAAAGTCACTCCCGAGCAAGGCCTCCAGCTCCATGATGTTAGGCCGCAGAACAACCGGAGATATGATCCGGAAAACAATCGCATCTCCGGCAAGGTAAGAGATTGAAAAAAGTTTCCCCCGACCTCCTCCCCCACCCCCCCCCCACATAAAACAAACCGGAGAACATTAACACATACTTTTTAAAACACACTAAAAATAACAAAAAAGACATAAAGACATTGGCGAGGCTGCTATCGCTGATGGTGCCACCCGGTAGGTACCTAACCTACAACCCCTCATACTGTCTCCTTCCACTCATAAACCTCTCACTGACATTTCACTTCTCTTTCAAACCGTTTCCCTCCTCACCAGCTACCTTTTGTCTTCTCGTCCCCTGTATTCACCCTTTTCATCTCTGGCCTTCGATCACCCATCGGCCTATCGAACTGCCCACACACCCCCTCCCTGCTCAAATGCATCCACTTATAATTCGCCCGGCTTTGTCCCACCACCTTCCTTACTTCCAGCTTTCTCTCCCCCCACTACAGTCAGTCTGAAGAAGCCCGACCCAAATTGATGCCTATCCATGTCCTCCACTCCACAGATGCTGCCTACTAGCTACAGTACATTTATAGTTGATAAGAGTTGTTGGAGACATCCAATACAATACATTGAACTTTATTTTTCCGTTAGGAACTTTGGTTTCTGCAGCCATACAACAAAAAGAAACAATTCCACAAGACACACAACCAACTCAATTTACACAAACATCCATCACAGTGAATCTCCTCCTCGCTGTGATGGAAGGCAAAGTCTTGTCTCTCCCCTGCTCTCCATCCTCTCCCGATGTCAAAGCCCCCGGTGGGCGATGGTAAGTCCCGCGGCCGTTAAGGCCGCGCCGGCGATGTAAGGCCCTGCTCCGGGTCTTAACGTTGTAGCCCGATGTCGGGCCCCGCTCCGGGCCGTTTTCAGCCCCGCAACTCGGGCTGGAGAAGCTGCCGCCGCAGGAGCTCCGGAGAGCGGTCTGCCACCAGGGACCCGCGAGCTCCCGATGTCACCGTCCACCGGATGGAGCCTCTGAAGCTCCGGAGGCGGGTCGTAGCCGCGCGCCACCACAGCTCTCCACGCTCCTAGGCCTGCCAGCCCCACGATGGCAAGTTCGCAGGCTCCGCGACTGGAGCCCCCAGGTCGCTCCGGCTGGAGGCCTCTTCACCGAGCTAGGCTCCAACGACAACGGAGACCCGACAGGGAAAAGGTCGGGTCTCCCGTGCAGGGAAGAGATTCAAAAGTTTTCCTTCCCCCCACATACACACAGCTAAAAACAATATAAAAACCACAACAAACTATACACTCAACGGGACAAAAATTTAAAAAAGGACAGACGAACTGCAGGGGCAGCAGCCATTACAGCGCTGCCATTTTACAATATAAAACTTGCTTTAACTTCCGAACTAGAGGCACTGGTGATCTTTCCTGACTGGCTTCAATGTGGTTGACCCAAGACTGATTGTTGGTGATATTTATCCCGAGGTGATCTAGTTCCATGGATGAGGGACTTTCGGACCTGTGTATGGTCTGGAGATGTCCTACCTGGAACGGAGGGGTATGTGAGGGGATCGAGGGAGGTGTTTGTCATCGTGAAGGGTAGCGACAGGGCAGAATTGGTTCATGAACCAGAGAAAAGATAGTGGCTCAAAGGTGCCATCATAAGAGGGCATGAGTTTAGGGAAAGGAGCAAGGGAGGTCTGAGGAATGATTTTTTTTCACAAAGGGGCAGGTTGGAGTCAGGAGCACTCTGCCAGAGTGGGTGGTCGAGGCAGAAACTATCAACATTTAAAAAGCATCAAGACCAGCACTTGGATCCGGCACACATGGAATGTTGAGATGGGTTGTGCAAGATAAGGGTTCAGATGTTATGCAGTTGAGTTCCAGTTGTGGTAGCAGAGGTCCAGCTGTGGTGGATGGGGTCCAGCTGAGGTTCGAGTTGTGGTGCAATTGGGGGAGTCCAGTTGTGCTATGAATGAGGTCCAGTTGAGTTCCTGAGGAGCCCAAGCTCTGCTGCAGTTGAGGTCCAGCAGTGGTCCACGTGAAGTCCATCTTTGGTACAGTTGAGATCCACTTGTGGTAGATGAGGTCCAGGTCCTCCTCCAGTGCAGTTGTGATCCAGCTGTAGCCCAGATGAGGTCCTCAGGAGGTCCAGCTATGATGTAGGTGAAATCCAGATGTGGTAGATGAGGTCCAGTTGAGATCCAGCTGTGGTAGGTGAGCCACAAAATGCTAGAGTAACTCAGCGAGACAGGCAGCATCGATGGAGAGAAGGAATGGGTGACATTTCGGGTCGAGACCCTTATTAGATGAGATCCAGCTGTGGTAGATGAGATCCTGCCCTGGTAGATGAGGTCCAGTTGAGATCCAGCTGTGTGGATGAGATCCAGCTGTGGTAGATGAGGTCCAGTTGAGATCCAGCCGTGGTAGATAAAGTAAAGTAAAGTAAAGTAGCCTTTATTGTCATTCAGATCTTTCAGTGAGATCCAGTTGAGATCAATGAGATCCAGTTGAGATCCAGCTGAGGTAGATGAGGTCCAGTTGCAGTTGTGGTGTGTATGAGGTGCAGTGCTGCGGAGCAGGGCGCCGGGTGGGGATGGACCTCCTCAGGCGGTGTCCGGGCCCAACGGGCCGAGCGGCCTCCAGCAGGACAACAACGCAGGCCCCGCCCCGGCCGAGCCCCACCCCCACACGGCGTCACCGCGCACGCGTCACCACCGGGTGAGTGACAGGTCCCTGGCCCCGCCCCCGCCGTCACGTCAGTGCGTCACCGCCTTGGCTCCGCCCCGCAGCGGCGTCATTGCGTCACGGCGTTGTCCCCGGCGGAAGATGGCGGCCGAGAAGCCGAAGGCGGAGGGTGGGCGCGTGAAGATCGGCCACTACCGGCTGGGCGACACGCTGGGGGTCGGCACCTTCGGCAAGGTCAAGGGTGAGTGTGTCTGGGGCCAGCCTCACCCCCCCTGCCCGCGACCCCTGACCCCTGCTCCATGGTGCAGACCCCAACTGTGACCCCTGAACCCGCCCCCATTCCCCAGACCCCCACCCTGTGACCCCTGAACCCCACCCTATGATCCATTCCCCTTGAACCCCACCCTATGACCCCTGAACCCGTCCCCAGACCCCACCCTGTGACCCCTGACCCATTCCCCAGACCCCACCCGGTGACCTCTGACCCAACCTCCAGATCCCACCCTATGACACCTGACCCCACCCATGATCCTTGACCCCACCCGCTGTCCAGATTCCACCCCTACACCAATACCCCCCTCTCCCATACTTCGCCCCCCACCCCCAGTGTTCCGTCACTGCCCACCCCCCTGATCCGTTCCGTTGTCCCCCTCCCCACTCGTGCCCCTGGTACTCCCCACTCAACCTCACCCCACAGCCGCTCCCTGCTCCACAGCCCTTCCTCCACCACTGTTCTCCGCTCACTGTTCTCCCCTCTCGCTCTCTCGGCAGTCGGCATGCACGAGCTAACCCAGCACAAGGTGGCGGTGAAAATCCTCAACCGTCAGAAGATCCGCAGCCTGGACGTGGTTGGCAAAATCCGCCGCGAGATCCAGAACCTCAAACTCTTCAGACACCCGCACATCATCAAACTGCAAGTACCCAGGGTAGCTGGGGGAGGGCTCCCAGGCACCTGCCTGGCGGGGGGGAGTAACAGTGCAGGGCGCTGGCAAGATTGTTGGGGGTACCGCCGTCGTGGGACTGACGGACACTACAGGGTGGAACATATATGCAGCAAGCTGCCAGTGGAGATGCAGACCCAAGGAACTGCAGATAAGTTCATGTAATAGGGGCAGAATTAGGCCATTCGGCCCATCCAGTCTACTCCTCCATTCAAACGGCTGATCTATCCCTCCTTCTCCACCCCATTCCCCCCCTTTCTCCACTGACATCTGTACTAATCAAGAGGACTGGGGGGAAAAATCAACAGAGGGGTTAATTAAGAGGGGCGAAATAGAGCATGAAAAAGAGCTTGCGGGGAATATAAAAACTGACTCTAAAATCTTCTTTAGATGTGTGAAGAGTAACAGATTAATGAAGACAAATGTTCGTCCCTTACAGTCACGAGGAAGATGCTATGAGGCTGCAGGGTGACTTGGTTAGGTTGGGTGAGTGGGCAGATGCATGGCAGTTGCAGTATAATGTCGATAAATGTGAGGATATCCACTTTGGTGGGAAGAACAAGGTCCTACTGCAATTGTACAGGATCCTGGTGAGACCGCACCTAGAGTATTGTGTACAGTTATGGGCTCCTAATTTGAGGAAGGACGTTATTGCTATTGAGGGAGTGCAGCGTAGGTTCACCAGATTAATTCCCGGGATGGCGGGACTGACATATTACGAAAGAATGGGTCGACTGGGCTTTTATTCATTGGAATTTAGAAGGAAGAGATGGGATCTTTGAGAAACGTATAGAATTCTTACGGGATTGGACAGGCTAGATGCAGGAAAAATGTTCCCGATGTTGGGAGTCCAGAACCAGGGGTCACAGTTTAAGAATAAGGGGTAGGCCATTTAGGACTTAGATGAGGAAAAACATTTTCACCCAGGGAGTTGTGAATCTGTGAAATTCTCTGCTACAGAAGGCAGTAGAGGCCGATTCACTGGATGTTTTCAAGAGAGAGTTAGGTTTAGCTCTTAGGGCTGAAGGAATCAAGGGATATGGGGAAAAACCAGGAACGGGGTACTTTGAATGATCAGCAATGATCATATTGAATGGTGGTGCTGGCTCGAAGGGCCAAATGGTCCTACTCCTGCACCTATTTTCTATGAATGACCCCTACGTTTAGTACCTACTTTCCCAGACTCTTGGCATATATTCCCTCCTATGCCTTTGAGTACTCCTATTCGTTCCTTAGCTACCGTTTTGTTAACATATAAAATCTTTTGGGTTTTACCTTGCTTAGGAGTACATTTTTAATTCTGTATCTCAAATGTTTTTGTTTGTGATCTAAATCGTTGATATAAAACACATACAACGCTGTGGCACACCACGGGTCGCAGGCCTCAGGCCTGAAAAGCAGCCTTCTCCCATCAGCTGATCTACATCAGCGTAGGCTTGGCGATCGCTTTGCCCAACACCTCCGCTCAGTTCGCAATAACCAACCTGAACTCCCGGTGCCTCAGCACTCCCATTCCAAATCTGACCTTTCTGTCCTGGGCCTCCTCCATGGCCAGAGTGAGGACCACCATAAATTGGAGGAGTAGCACCTCATATTTTGCTTATGTAGTTTACACCCCAGCGGTTTGAACATTGACTTCTCCAATTTCAGACAGTTGCTACTTCCCCTCCCCTTCTCAGCTCTCCCTCAGACAACTGGCTCCTCCTCTTCCTTTCTTCTTCCCCCCACCCTCACATCAGTCTGAAGAAGGGTTTCAACCCGAAACGTTGCCTATTTCCTTCGCTCCGTAGATGCTGCCTCACCCGCTGAGTTTCTCCAGCATTTTTGTCTACCTTCTCCCATCACTCTCTGCTTCCTTCCATTAAGCTAATTCTGCCCAGTTAGCAAGCTCTCTCTGGATGTGATGTGATCTAACCTTCCAGAGCAGTCCACCGCAGGTGAAACCCTACCTGGGCGGTGGAGGCCGGTTCTCTGGATACTTTCAAGAGAGAGCTAGATAGGGCTCTTAAAAATAGCGGAGTCAGGGGATATGGGGAGAAGGCAGGAACGGGGTACTGATTGTGGATGATCAGCCATGATCATATTGAATGGCGATACTGGCTCAAAGGGCCGAAAGGCCTACTCCTGCACCTATTGTCTATTGTTTATCAAAGGCCCTGCCAATGTCCATATATAGACACGTGTACTGTCCTGCCCTTATTAATCCTCTTGATCTCCTCTTCAAAAGACACTTATGAGCTCTTCTGGTTCCTGCAGCTTAGAATATAGAACAGAATAATACAACTAGGGTTGCCAACTGTCCCGTTTTAGCCGTGACATCCCGTATATTGGGCTAAATTGGTTTGTCCCATATTTGACTGCTACTACTCCGGTCGCGGGGACTGTCGGGTCGGAGCGCCGCATCCGGCCCCGCCTCGCCCGTTCCATCATAGTGCAGCCCATGGAGTGCAGCAGCAGCAGCAGCGCCTCGCCCGTGGCCCCATCGGTCAGTCGGCAGCCCGGCCAGCTGTCCGACCTTCGGACCTTCGCTTACCGCCGACACCATCACCACCCCTCCTTCTCATGGCCGATCATCGGTTCATGAGTTGGATGGGGTGCCGGGGCCAAAACTCCTCAGCTGGCCCGCCGACTGGGCTTTGTGTGTAGTCCAGCACCCGGGCCAACTCATCATTCACCCAGCCACGGCCGAGTTGGTCAACGAATTGCCGTCGGGAATTTGTCCCTTATTTTGACCTTTTGTCTCTTATTTGGGAGTGAGAAAGTTGGCAACCCTAAGTACAGCACAGGAATAAAGCATTTCTGCTCACAATGTCCATGCCGAACATGATGGCAAATGAATATAATCTGCCCTGTCTGCACGTAATCCGTTTATCTGTATTTTTTAGTTTAGAGATGCAGCATGGAAACTGGTCCTCTGGCCCACCAAGTCCGTGCCGAGTTTGCGTTCACACTAGTTCTATGTTATCCCACTTTCTCATCCACTCCCTACACACTAGAGGGCAATTTACAGAGGACCATTTAACCTACAAACCCACACGTCTTTGGGATGTGGGAGGAAACCGGAGCACCCGGAGAAAACCCACTCGGTCACAGGGAGAATGTGCAAACTCCACACGGGCAGCACCCGAGGTCAGGATGGAACCTGAGTGTCCTGCACTGTGAGGCAGCAGCACTAGCCGCTGTGCCGCACCTGCATATCCAAGTGCCTGTAAAAATGCTTCTGAGAAACCCGTCGTATCTGCCTCTGCCACCAACCCACCACTCTGCTTAAAAAAACATGTTCTGCCTATCTCCTTTAAACTTTGCCCCTCTCCTTAAAGCTATGCCCTTGAGTCTTTGACATTTCCACCCTGGGAAAAAAAAGGTTATGACTGTCTACCCCGTGAATGCTTCTCGTAGTTTAATCAACTTCTATCAGGTCTCCCCACATCCTTCAAGCTCGGTCCACAAGGAATATGGTCTCCCAACACCTGCACTCCCCGCCCCCCCCATTCACGATGCAGTCCCTCCCGCTGGCCGGGGTCACTGCACGCCCTCTCACTCATCCCCATTTTGTGTTCCAGGTACCAAGTGATCAGTACTCCGACGGACATATTCATGGTGATGGAATACGTGTCTGGGGGAGAGCTGTTTGATTACATCTGCAAGAATGGCAAGGTGAGCAGGAGCTGTGAGTGTCTGGAGCCGCTGTGACCTGGGGCCAGAGTCTCGCAGAGTCTAGAGTGTAGTAGTACCGAGTAATCAGGGCGGCACGGTGGCGCAGCGCGTACAGCCGCTGTCTCACTGCGACAGAGACCCGGGCTCGATCCAGTCATTGTGTGGATTTCCTCCGGGTTTGCTCCCAAATCCCAAAGATATGTGAGTTTGTGTGGTGACGTCCTCTGCCCGTGGGACCACCGGTGCCGTCTCTGCCTGTATCACTCCCGGTGACATTCTCTGCCTGTATCACTCCCGGTGACATTCTCTGCCTGTATCACTCCCGGTGACATTCTCTGCCTGTATCTCTCCCGGTGACATTCTCTGCCCATGTCTCTCTGGGTGACGTTCTGTCTGTATGACAAAAGTGCTGGAGAAACTCAGTGGGTGCGGCAGCATCTACGGAGCAAAGGAAATAGGCAACATTTCGGGCTGAAACCCTTCTTCAGACGTTCTGTCTGTGCCTCTCTGGGTGATGTTCTCCGCCTGAGTTTCTCCCGGTGATGCTCGCTGCCTGTGGGACGCCTAGTGTCCCTGGCGACCGACCGGGTTGGAGTTGGGACGGGGGTGCGGACTGCATATACTATGCCTGACCCTGCCTGTGTTGTGCTGCTGCAGCTGGATGAGAAGGAGAGCCGGCGGCTCTTCCAGCAGATCATCTCGGCCGTGGACTACTGCCACCGGCACATGGTGGTCCACCGCGACCTGAAGCCAGAGAACGTGCTGCTGGACGCCCAGATGAACGCCAAGATCGCCGACTTCGGTAAGAGTTCCTGCTGTCTATCCTTGTTTTGGACACAACCAACTGCAAGTGCTGCATACAAAATAAACACAGAGTGCTGGAGTAACTCAACGGGTCAGGCAGTATCTGTGGAGAACGTGGATAGGTGACGTTTCACAGAGTGCTGGAGTAACTCAGCGGGTCAGGCCGTATCTGTGGAGAACGTGGATAGGTGACGTTTCAGAGTGCTCGAAGTGGAAATGTGGTGGGAATGGATCAGGATATGGGAATAATGATTCAGATTCAGATTCAGATTCAACTTTAATTGTCATTGTCAGTGTACAGTACAGAGACAACAAAATGCAGTTAGCATCTCCCTGGAAGAGCGACATAGAATATGAGCAATAAATAAATCTATTTACATGCATACAGTCATAGTGTTTTTCCTGGTGGGAGGAGTGTCCGGGGGGGTGGGGGGTGATTGGCAGTCATCGAGGTACGGTGTTGAGTAGTGTAACAGCCGCAGGGAAGAAGCTGTTCCTGGACCTGCTGGTCCGGCAACGGAGAGACCTGTAGCGCCTCCCGGATGGTAGGAGGGTAAACAGTCTATGGTTGGGGTGAGAGCAGTCCTTGGCGATGCTGAGCGCCCTCCGCAGACAACGCTTGCTCTGGACAGACTCAATGGAGGGGAGCGAGGAACCGGTGATGCGTTGGGCAATTTTCACCACCCTCTGCAGTGCTTTCCGGTCGGAGACAGAGCAGTTGCCATACCATACTGTGATACAGTTGGTAAGGATGGAAGTGAGATTGTGATCCGGGGATGGGGTTGGGGCCAGGTGGCAGATCGAGCAGGGATTAGGAATGTGAGGGGAATGGAGCTGGAAGCGGGAATGTGGTGCGGTGATTGACTAGAAAATGGGAATATGAGTTGGGAAAATGGTTGGAAGTGGGAATCTGGTGCGGAGATAGATGAGGGGATGGGAATATAATTTGGGAATGATGCCGGAGCGGGAATGTGATGTGGGGTCAGAGCAGGGATTGGGAATATGAGTTGGGAATGTGATTTGGGAAACATAGAAACATAGAACATAGAAATTAGGTGCAGGAGTAGGCCATTCGGCCCTTCGAGCCTGCACCGCCATTCAATATGATCATGGCTGATCATCCAACTCAGTATCCCGTACCTGCCTTCTCTCCGTACCCTCTGATCCCCTTAGCCACAAGGGCCACATCTAACTCCCTCTTAAATATAGCCAATGAACTGGCCTCGACTACCCTCTGTGGCAGAGAGTTCCATAGATTCACCACTCTCTGTGTGAAAAAAGTTCTTCTCATCTCGGTTTTAAAGGATTTCCCCCTTATCCTTAAGCTGTGACCCCTTGTCCTGGAATGGCGTGTGTTGTGGGGGGTGGGGCTGGGTGTGGGAGGGTGACATTGAGCGGGCCGTTACCTGGCCTTGCCCCATGTATCCGTGGTAACGGGGGGTGTACCTGCGCTTCCTCACCTGCCCAGGTCTCTCCAACATGATGTCGGACGGGGAGTTCCTGAGAACCAGCTGTGGCTCCCCCAACTACGCTGCACCTGAGGTCATCTCTGGCAGGTAGGGCCCGTGGCCAACGGTGCCGGGCGGCGGGACAGCGTGGGGGTGGGGTGAGGTAGGGATGGGATGGGATTAGGATGGGGTGGGGTGGGATGGGATTGAGATTGGGATGGGGTGGGATGGGATTGAGATTAGAATGGGGTGTGATAGGGATGGGTTGGGGATCTGATGGGGATGGGATGAGGATAGCGTGGGGATGGGATGGGGATGTTATGGGGTGGAGATGGGCATGGGATTGGGTGGGGTGGGGGTGCAGTGGGAAGCGGTGGGCCGGGCCAGGGTGTGATGGGATTGGGATGAGGGATGAGATGGGGTGGGATTGGATGGGGTGGACCGGGGGGGGTGTGGTGATGTGGGTGCTGACCCCCCTCCCCCCCCCCCCCCCCACCCCCCCAGGCTGTACGCGGGGCCAGAGGTGGACATCTGGAGCTGCGGGGTGATCCTGTACGCCCTGTTGTGCGGCACCCTCCCCTTCGACGACGACCACGTGCCCATGCTCTTCAAGAAGATCTGCGACGGCATCTTCTACACGCCGCAGTACCTCAACCCGTCCGTCACCAGCCTCCTCAAGCACATGCTGCAGGTCGACCCCATGAAGAGGACCACCATCAAGGACATCCGGTCAGTGGAGGCGTCCCCGCCCCCGCCCTGTCTCTGCCATGCCCTCCAGCTCACCCACCCCTCGACTCTCCCACCCCCTGCTCACCCACCCCCCGCTCACCATCCCCCGGCTCACCCACCCCACTCCACCCCCTGGCTCTCCACGTCCCCGTCCCCCCCAGCCCCTTGTCCACTTGCTCACGGAAGGTCCTTCAACGTGTGCTGTTTGTGCAACAGTGGTGTATTTCAGCATGTGCTGTATGTGGAACACCGGGTCCTTTACAATGTGCTGCATATGCAGCGCCGGACCCTTCAGCGTGTGCTCTCTGTGTAGCACCGGATACTTTAGCGTGCGCTGTCCATGCATAGATACATAGAAAATAGGTGCAGGAGTAGGCAATTCGACCCTTCGAGCCAGCAACGCCATTCAATGTGATCATGGCTGATCATCCAAAATCAGTACCCCGTTCCTGCTTTTTCGCCACATCCCTTGTTTCCGTTAGCCCTAAGAGATAAATCTAACTCTCTCTTGAAAAACATCCAGTGAATTGGCCTCCACTGCCTTCTGTGGCACAGAATTCCACATTCTTAAACTTTGACCCCTGGTTCTGGACTCCCCCAACATCGGGAACATGTTTCCTGCCTCTAGCGTGTCCACACCCTTAACAATCTTATATATTTCAATGAGACCCCTCTCATCCTTCTAAACTCCAGAGTGTACAAGCCCAGCTGCTCCATTCTCTCAGCATATGACAGTTACCACAGTTTAAGAATAAGGAGTAAGCCATTTAGAACGGAGACGTGGAAATACTTTTCCTCACAGAGTTGTGAGTCTGTGGAATTCTCTGCCTCAGAGGGCGGTGGAGGCCGGTTCTCTGGATACTTTCAAGAGAGAGCTAGATAGGGCTCTTAAAGATAGAGACCCAGCCTGCTCAACCTCTCCCTGTAGCTCACACTTGTAGGACCTCATCCTGTTTTCTACCGATGTCGTTGGTACTTGCGTGCGCCACGACAAGTGGCTTGATGCCGTCACCCTGCAGAATGCCCTGCAGCTGCTCAGACCTTGACCCTTGCACCAGGGAGGCAACATACCCATCCTGGAGTCCCTTTTGTAACTGCAGAAAAGGCCATCAATTCCCCCTTACAATGGAATCCACCATCACTGCAGCTCTCCCCCTCTTTTTCCCACATTCCTGTGCAGCAGAGTCCTCCATGGTGAAATGGACCTGGCTGCTACTGCTTTCTCCTGATCAGCCATCTCCCCCCAACGGTATCCTGTAGCGTGAGCTGCCCATGTGACGGCGTGTCCTGTAGCGTGTGCTGCCCATGTGACGGCGTCCTGTAGCGTGTGCTGCCCGTGTGATGGCATGTCCTGTAGCTTGTGTTGTCCATGTGATGGCCTCCTGTAGCGTGTGATGTCTGTGACAAAGTCCTGTAGCATGTTGTCCATGTGAGGCGTGTTCTCTAGCATGTGCTTTCATTGTGATGGTGTGTCCTGTAGCGTGTGCTGCCCTTCTGACGGCGTGCCCTGTAGCGTGTTTCCGTGTGAGGCATGTCCTGTAGCCAGTTGTCCATGAAGGCGTGTCCTGTAGCGTGTTCTCCATGTGAGGCTTGTCCTGTAGCGTGATGTCTATGTGAGGCGTGTCCTGTGGCGTGTTGTCCATGATGGCATGTCCTGTAGCGTGTTGGCCGTGTGAGGCGTGTCCTGTAGCGTGATGTCCGTGTGAGGCGTGTCCTGTGGCGTGTTGTCCGTGTGAGGTGTGTCCTGTAGCGTGTTGTCCGTGTGAGGTGTGTCCTGTAGCGTGATGTCCGTGTGAGGCGTGTCCTGTGGCGTGTTGTCCATGTGATGGCTGTCCTGCAGCGTGTTGTCCATGTGAGGCGTCCTGTAGCGTGTTGGCCGTGACGGTGTGTCCTGTAGTGTGTGATGGCGTGTCCTGTAGTGTGTTGTCTGTTTGAGGTATGTCCTGTAGCGTTTGTTGTCCATGTGTTGGCATGTAATGTAGCGCGTGTTGGCGTGTCGTGTAGCGCGTGTTGTCCATGTGACGGCATGTCATGTAGCGCGTGTTGTCCGTTTGATGGTGTGTCCTGTAGCGTGTTGTCTGTGTGACGGCATCCTGTAGCATGTTGTCCGTGTGATGGCGTGTTGTCCGTGTGACGACGTCCTGTAGCGTGTGTTGTCCGTGTGATGGCATCCTGTAGCATGTTGTCCGTGTGACAATGTGTCCTGGAGCATGTTGTCCGTGTGAGGCGTGTCCTGTAGCGTGTGTTGTCTGTGTGATAGCATGTCCTGTAGCGTGTTGTCTGTGGGACGGCATCCTGTAGGGTGTGTTGTCCATGTGATGGTGTGTGCTGTAGCGTGTGATGCCCGTGTGATGCCGAATCCTGTAGAGTGTAATGGCGTATCCTGTAACGTGTGTTGCCCGTGTAACGGCGTGTCCTGTAGCGTGTGTTGCCTGTGTAACGGCGTGTCCTGTAGCGTGTGTTGTCTGTGTGATAGCATGTCCTGTAGCGTGTTGTCTGTGGGACGGCATCCTGTAGGGTGTGTTGTCCATGTGATGGTGTGTGCTGTAGCGTGTGATGCCCGTGTGATGCCGAATCCTGTAGAGTGTAATGGCGTATCCTGTAACGTGTGTTGCCCGTGTAACGGCGTGTCCTGTAGCGTGTGTTGCCTGTGTAACGGCGTGTCCTGTAGCGTGTGTTGCCCATGTAAAGGCGTGTCCTGTAGCATGTAACGGTGTGTCCTGTGGCGTATGCAGCCCACGTGACAGCGTGGCCTGTAGCGTGTAAGGGCGTATCCTGTAACATGTGCTGACCGTGTGATAGCATCTCCTGTAGCGTGTAACAGCATATGCTGCCCATGTAACGCTGTGAGTGTAGCGTGTGCTCCCATGTGACGGTGTGTGTGTAGCGTGTGCCGCAGTGTGATGGCGTGTGTGTGGCGTGTATTCCCGTGTGACGGCGTGTGTGTAACATGTGCTTCGCATGTGACGCCGTGTGTGTAGTGTGTGCTCCCGTGTGACGGCGTGTGTGTAGCGTGTGCTGTGTGACTGCGTGTGTGTAACGTGTGCTGCCCATGTAACGGCATGTTTAATGTGTGCTGCCCAATTGATGGCATGTGTGTAGCGTGTGCTACCATGTCACGGCATGTGTGTAGCATTTACTCCCGTATAACGGCGTGTGTGTAGCGTGTACTCCCATGTCACTGCGTGTGTGTAGCGTGTGCTCCCGTGTGACGGCGGGCTGCTTCTCCACAGGGAGCACGAGTGGTTCAAACAGGAGCTGCCCAAGTACCTGTTCCCGGAGGACCCAGCCTACAGCAGCAGCATGATTGATGACGAGGCCCTGCGGGAGGTGTGTGAGAAGTTTGAGTGTGCCGAGGAGGAGGTGCTGAGCTGCCTGTACAGCCGCGAGCACCACGACCCGCTGGCCGTGGCCTACCACCTCATCATCGACAACCGCCGCATCATGCAGGAGGCCAAGGACTTCTACCTAGCCTCCAGCCCGCCCGACAGCGCCTCCTTCCTGGACGAGCAGCTGATGGTCCGGGCCCACCCCGAGCGCATGCCCTTCCTGGTGGCCGACACCGCCGCCCGGCCCCGGCACACCCTCGACGAGCTCAACCCACAGAAGGCCAAGCACCTCGGCGTGCGGCGCGCCAAGTGGCATCTGGGCATTCGCTCACAGAGCCGGCCCAACGACATCATGGCAGAGGTGTGCCGCTCCATGAAGCAGCTCGACTACCAGTGGAAGGTGAGGGGAGAAGAGGGAGAGAGGGGAGGGAGAGGGGAGTAGGGAGGGAGGGGGAGAGGGGAGGGGGAGGGAGGGAGGGGGAGAGGGGAGGAAGAGGGAAAGGGGGAGAGGGGAGGGGGAGTGGGGAGGGAGTGAGGGGAGAAGGGAGGGGGAGAGAGGGAAGGGGAGGGAGATGGTGAGGAGTGGGAGGGTAGGGGAGGAAGAGGGAAAGGGGGAGAGGGGAGGGGGAGTGGGGAGGGAGTGAGGGGAGAAGGGAGGGGGAGAGAGGGGAGGGGAAGCGGGTGAGGGATAGGAGAGGGAGGGAGGGGCAGAGGGGAGAGGGAAGGGAGGGAGATGGAGTGGGAGGGTGGGGGAGAGGGGATGGAGGGGGAATGAGGGAGGGAGAGAGGTGTGCCGCGCCATGCAGCAGCTCGACTACGAGTGGAAGGTGGGGTGGGGGGAGAGGATGGAGGGTGGGGGAATGAGTGGGGTGGGGGAATGAGGAGGGTGGGGGAATGACGAGGGTGGGGGCGGGAGGGAGGTGGAATGAGGGTCAACGAGGGTCCCACATCCCAAAGACGTGCCAGTTTGTTTGTTTATAGGCTTCTGTAAATTGTCCCGAGTGTGTAGGATAGAACTAGTGTACCGGATTATCATTGGTTGGCTGGGACTCTGGGCCGAAGGGCCTGTTTTACGCTGTATCTCTAAAACTAAGACTAAAACACGAGTCACCAAGGCAGAGGAGGATCGAGACCAAGTGTAAATGGGATTAGACAGCTAGATTCTCAATGGTCAGCATGGGCTTGGTGGGCCGAAGGGCCTGTTTCTGTGCTGGATGCCGTTAAGACTCACGTTGATCCATCCCTTCCCTTCTTTCCCAATTGTCCCTACTCTCTGCATGGTTCAAAACCATCCTCCCTCTAGGTAGACAAAATATGCTGGAGTAACTCGCCGGGAAAGGCAGCATCTCCGGAGAGAAGGAACGGGTGACGTTTCGGGTCGAGACCCTTCTTCAGATCCTCTAGACATTCCCTTTCCCTCGTTCTGCTCCATCCCTTGCTTCCACCTCGTGTGCGCTCTCTAACGCCCTCCCGTCTCGAAAGAGTTCAGAGATGGACTCGAGGGCCTGAGCTAGGATTGGGCACGGCAGGACTCTATTCCTTGGAGCACAGGAGGATGAGGGGTGATCTTATAGAGGTGTACAAAAGCATGAGGGGCATAGATAGGGTGAATGCACAGTCTTTTACCCAGAGTAGGGGAATAAACAAACAGCCATAGGTTTAAGGTGGGGGGGGGGAGTTTGAATCGGAATTTGAGGGGGTCACTTTTTCACACAAAGGGTGGTGGGTGTATGGAACAAGCTGCCAGAGGAGGTAGTTAAGGCTGGGACTATCCCAACGTTTAAGAAACAGTTGGACAGGGACATGGATAGGACAGGTTTGGAGGGATATGGGCCAAACGCAGGCAGGTGGGACTAGTGTAGCTGGGACATGTGGGTTGGGCATGGAGGAGTTGGGCCAAAGGGCCTGTCTCCGTGCGGTGTGATGTTGTGACTCTCCTCGCCCTGCCACCACCACAGCTGGTGAACCCGTACCACCTGCGGGTGCGGAAGCTGAACACCATGACGGGCACCTTCTCCAAGATGAGTCTGCAGCTTTACCAGGTGGACAGCAGGACCTACCTGGTGGACTTCCGCAGCATCGACGGTGAGTGCATCCCCCCTCCCTGACAATGCTCACCACAGTGGTGGGACATGCCAGGGTTGGGCCAGGGTCAGGGTGGCTGCTGGGGAATGGGGTGGGAGGGATGGGGTTTTGGGGGGGGGGGAGTTTGTGCACCTTGTGTGTTGTGACTGTCGGCAGAACAATCTCCCTCCGCGGATGAATGAAGTTTTAACGTGTCGTGTTGGGAGCTTGTGGAGGGAGTGAGGCAGAGTTTGTGTAGGGGTGGAAGCAGGGTGAGCGGTGGGGTATAGTGTGTGTGGGGTAGAGTGTGTGTGTGTGGGGTAGTGTGTGGGGGGGGGTAGAGTGTGTGGGGGGGTAGAGTGTGTGGGGTAGTGTGGGGGGGGTAGAGTGTGTGGGATGGGGTAGAGTGTGTGTGGGATGGGGTAGTGTGTGGGGTAGAGTGCGTGTGTGTGGGGTAGAGTGTGTGTGTGTGTGTGTGGGGGGGGGTAGAGTGTGTGTGTGGGGTAGAGTGTGTGTGTGCTGGGAAAGTGTGTGTGTGCTGGGATAGAGTGTGTGTGTGTGCTGGGATAGTGTGTGTGTGTGCTGGGGTAGAGTGTGTGCCGGGGTAGAGTGTGTGTGTGCCGGGGTAGAGTGTGTGTGTGCTGGGATAGAGTGTGTGTGTGTGGTGTAGAGTGTGTGTGTGCCGGGGTAGAGTGTGTGTGTGCTGGGAAAGTGTGTGTGTGCTGGGATAGAGTGTGTGTGTGTGCTGGGATAGTGTGTGTGTGTGCTGGGGTAGAGTGTGTGCCGGGGTAGAGTGTGTGTGTGCCGGGGTAGAGTGTGTGTGTGCTGGGATAGAGTGTGTGTGTGTGGTGTAGAGTGTGTGTGTGCCGGGGTAGAGTGTGTGTGTGCTGGGATAGAGTGTGTGTGTGCTGGGGTAGAGTGTGTGTGGGGTAGAGTGTGTGTGTGTGTGTGGGATAGAGTGTGTGTGGGTTGGGGTAGTGTGCCAGGGTAGAGTGTGTTCTTCCTGCTTACCCTGCCTCTCTCCATACAGCGGAGGAGTGCGCGGAGACTCGCTCGGGCAATGCCACCCCACACCGCTGTGGCTCAATCAGCAGCCAGGGCCAATCCAGCCTGAAGGGCGAGTCGGACTCGGTGAGCAAGCCTGCGGACGGCCCCGTGCCGGGCGAGCTGCCGCTGCCGCTGCCGCTGCCTTTACCGTTGCCGCCGCCGCTCCTCGAGCCGGCACCAGGACCCGGCAGCCACGTCATCGAGTTCTTCGAGATGTGCGCCAACCTGATCAAGCTGCTGGCCCGGTAGCCAGCGGCCGCCCTCTCCTCCCGCGCCGCGGACCAACACACCAAACGCTTGCAGGCAGCTCGATCCGCAACCCTCTGCTCCCCTCGTGCCGGGGAGGCTGGAGGGCGGTGGGAACAGGGCAGTGAGCCCCAGTATTCTCCCTTCCCCACCCGCCCCACTCTCTGTGTCTGTGTCACCCGCGCTGGCTGGCTGGCTGGCTGCTGTCAAATCCATTGCTCTGCTCTCAAGCCTTCCATTCCAGCTAAGGCTGTGTCCGTCCAGTCGGACCCCAGTGTTTGTGACCCCCCCCCCCCCCCCCCGACCACCAAGCTACATGGGTGCGGCTTCCCCGTGGAGGTGAGCAGCTGGACGGGCAACCTTTTGTGTGGGGACCAGGGGTGGGCTGTGCCTGAGACATCCTGACCGGTGGGGCAGTGTACATGCGGTGATGTTGCCTTACTGTAGCTCCTTGCTCAGCCTCATATCTCTGACACGCTTGACACCGCAGTTGTTTGCATAAACCTGAGGGTTCAAACCATTAATTCTAGGATCCTGGACCCAGACCATACTCTAGGCTAACGTTCACACCTGGGGACGTAGTTCTGCAGGCAGCACCTTGATGCATCCAGACACACACACAGAGTGCTGGAGGAACTCAGCGTGTCTGGCAGCATCTGTGAAGGCAAAATAGGCAGGTGACGTTTCGGGTCGGGACCCTTCTTCAGACTGACCAGACGGAGGGTGCTGGTGGTGGTCCATCACTGCTACTGCACAGGTCCACAGCACCTCAGGGATGCCCTTGGTCAGGGTATCCAGGTATGTTCTGAATTTGGAGCAAAAAATCACATCTCGCTGAAGGAACGGACACAAGGTCCCCACTGGAATTGACACAGAGTGCTGGAGTAACTCAGCGGGTCAAGCAGCGTCCCTGGAGAACATGGATAGGTGACGTTTCACAGAATGCTGGAGTAACTTAACGGGTCAGGCAGCGTCCCTGGAGAACGTGGACAGGTGACGTTTCAGTTCTGGACCCTTCTTCAATCTGAAGAACGTCTCGACTTGAAAGGTCGTCAGTCCATTCCCTCTACAGTTGCTGCCTGAGCCGTCGAGTTCCTGCAGCGTTTTGTTGCGATCAGGATTGCAGCCTCCTGGTCACACCGAACCTTGCTCTGGGCTAACGATTAACCAGGTCATTGGCCGCTGTGTTGGTTGTTGAACATGATGTTGTTTGTGCCCTCACTTGCTTTACTCTACTGGCTGCGGGGATTACAGTGAGGCTCGCTTACTTCCCGCAGATAATGTTGGGTTTGGTAGTGATAAGATGGTATTCACTGCAGATCGGGGATCCCATCAGATGTATCGAGGTCTGGGACTTGATCAGATGACTCAAGCTCGGCATGGGTGCCCAGCGGTAGAGTTGCTGTCTCACAGTGCCAGAGACCCGGGTTCAATCCTGACTACCGTCGCTGTCTGTATGGAGTTTGTACCTTCTCCCCATGACCACGTGGGTTATCTCCAAGTGCTCCGGTTTCCTCGCACATCCCAAAGACGTGCGGGTTTGTAGGTTAATTGGCTTCTGATAATGTGTTGGATATAACTAGTGAACTGTTCGGTGAGCCGATGGGCCTGTCTCCATGCTGTACCTCAAAGTGTGAAGCCTGATCGGATGTTGCAAGGTGTGGGACATGATCAGATGCCTGGAACTCTGGGACCTGGTCAGATACTTGGTACTGATCCAGGAGAGTGCCCGTCCCTGCTCACGTTTAGCTGCTTCCACCACTGCAGCCCGACAATGGGCTGAGCTGTTGGACCTCCTGCCGAATTCCCAGAGCCTGGGTAGACACAAGATTGAATCCACAATTCAGACTTACAGGAACATTAGTGTGGGATTTAGGGAATTTGGAATTGGAGGGGTGAGATGGTGCAGAGAAGGTTTATCTCCCGTTCATACATTCTGGGAACACCACCAGGGAAGGACAGGCAGTATGTAAGGATGTGCACTGTGTTTCTGCAGATACCTATCAGTATTCAACTGTGCTTTTATATGAGGAGCAGAATTAGACCATTTGGCCCATCGAGTCTACTCCACCACTCAATCATAGCTGATCTATCTCTCCCTCTCAACCCCATTCTCCTGCCCTCTCCCCGTAACCCCTGACACCTGTACTAATCAAAAACACAACGCTAGAGGAAGCTCATCAATTTATTTTTTATTCAACATTATCCAAATGCAGTTTCTTGCATCCCCAAGCTTAATTCCATGATGTTCCCAGTCTGGCAGTGTGTAGAACACAGAGTGCTGGAATAACTCAGTGGGTCAGGCAGCATCTCTGGCGAACATGGATAGGTGACGTATCACAGGGTGCTGGAGTAACTCAGCCGGTCAGGCAGCATCTCTGGAGAACATGGATAGGTGAAGTTTCACAGAGTGCTGGAATAACTCAGCGGGTCAGGCAGCATCTGTGGAGAACATGGATAGGTGACGTTTCACAGAGTGCTGGAGTAACTCAGCGGGTCAGGCAGCATCTCTGGAGAACATGGATAGGTGACCATGGTTTCTGGTCAGGACTTTCTTCTGACTGTAGTGGGGAGTAAGGGAGTAGATAGCTGGAAGAGAGGTGGGGGCAGGGCAGAGTCTGGCGAGTGATAGGTGGATACAGGTAAGGAGGGTTTCTGATAAGCAGATGGGTGGACAAAGGCCAGAGATGAGAGTGTGTGATGGGACAGGCCGCCCAGCCCTCACTCTCACGTTGACAGGTAGAGTTACTGCATCACAGCGCCAGGGACCCGTGTTCAATCCTGACTACGGGTGCTGTCTGTATGGAGTTAGTACATTCTCCCTGTGACCGGCGTGGGTTGTTTCTGGGAGCTCCAGTTTACTCCCACACTCCAAAGACTAAAGGCTAATTGGCATGAAAAAATTGTATATTGTATATTGTCCCTAGAGTGTGTAGGATACAACTAGTGTGAATGGGTAATCGCTGGTCAGTGCGGACTCGGTGGGCCGAAGGGCTTATTTCCCCGCTGTATCTCTATAAAAAAAAGAATGACTGGCCCAAGAATTAGGAAGATTACACGCCTTTGTATCCGCAGCGGAACAATGAAATTCTTACCTGCTGTGGTTTAATAGGCCCTTAAACGCAATAACGCACAAACAAATATATAATAATCAATAGTACAATAACTTAAGAACTAACACACTGGGTACAATAATTCAGATTGGGAGATTGATTGGAATAGATTGAATTCATTTCCTGTGCAAATAAACAAGAAAGTGCTGGAGGAACTCGGTGGGTCAGGCAACAGCTGTTGGGGGGGGGGGGGGAGAATGGGCAGACGACGTTTCGAGTCGGCGACCGCAGAGGGAGCTTCATTCTGCGTCCCAGCTATGTTTTACCGAGGATGTAACGGAGGCAGAGCCCAACATGGTCCATTAACGCGCCGATACTCTGAACAGGGCAAAAGATCCGCGGTGTGGCAACTGAGGGCAGATCATGCCTGTGCTGTCAGGTCGAGGAGTGTGAGCAGGGATGTAATTAGCCTCAGGCGCCGGAGAATTTGTTAAACTGCAGGGGGCAAGGGGGAGAACTTGTTGACTCTTGAGAACTCTCCTCGATGCAGTGATTCAGTGCGAGAGCAACGAAGCCGGGATTTGTGACACAAATTAAGGATGATTTCAGATTTCTGTAATCTGCAGTCTTTTGTTTTTGTACGAGTTAGGAACCTGCCCAGACTGAGCACGCCTGCAGGAGAGACCTGAACATTGCCACTGGGTACACTGAAACAGGAGGACCTTATTTTGTATACCGCGTACATCTAATTTTGTAGTTTTCATTTTTTAGGCATTGTCCACACTGATCTGTAATTCAGTACTGAAAATAGTAATAAGCCTTTTGCCACATCGCGGCTTTCATGAAGGATCAAATGAGACTAATTTTGTAAAAAAAAATAAATGGTGATTTTGCAGTCGATCGGACCAACAGTGTGCTGCGTTTTCATTTCCAGTAGCCTGCATTTCATATGATTTCACACAGGGTAGTGTGAAGCTTCCTCATCACACACTCCCGGGGCCAGGCACCATCTGAAGGGGCTGCTCCTCAAGTGTTGGCTGCATTTTAGCCCCACGCTCCTGATCTTTGGTCACCCGGTACAGAAGCGGGGGGGGGGGGGGGGGGGGGGGGGGGGTCTCCCTGTCGGTTTGCTCCTGGGCCTGGCCAAGATGGCCATTCGCTGGTCCAAGCAGCGGGTAGTCGAGAGTTCTGCCCAAGTCGGGTAGTCGAGAGTTCTGCCTGTCCCTCTTCCAGGCCTACGTGTGTGTCCCTGGAGAGGGACTCTGGAGGCCTTCCATGAACGTTGGCCGCTGCGGGGGGATCTAGTGTATTGTAGATAAAGTTGAGGACATTTTAATCTGATAACTGATTGTAAACTGTCTATGGCAGTCTTGATTCTGTTAGTACTCTGCATTTGTCTAAAAACATCTGGGATTATATTTAAAATAAGGGGTCAGACACACAGTGAAGCTCCCTCTACACCGCCCCACCACCCTCTCCTGAGGTCAAATAGCAGAGGAACTGTTCTGATGGCTGGGAGGATATGAAGCAATGTTTTGGAAGGAGTCGTTGTGGAGGGGGAACAAAGGCAGTGAGACGGGCTCGGATCATCATCGGACTTCAGAGGCTTTTACAAAATATTTATTCAATTTGTGAGGAATTTGACTGTCTCTTCGAGAGTCGTAGGAGCGGCACTAGCTGGTGGATTGCCAAGTGCACTTGGAAACAGGGGAGCTGAGATTTGGATTGGTGTAGTGGTTGTTTACATCGAATACCTCCCTGCCAGGCTGGCTGGTAAGGAGGGGGACAGTGTTTTTGATAGACAGTGAAGGTGGATTTTTTCAAACGGGCCTGTGGAAGAAGCACTTCAGAAGCTGCAACTTCGACAGGGAAGATCGACATGGACATTCCTTATTTATCAGGAGAACACTGCCTTTGTTTGTCTTTCTGGACACTCCTTAATTAGACCATTCATTAAATGTTGGAACGCGCAGCTCACAGCAGCAACAGCAGTAATATTTTGTTTTATTAAGTGTCGATAACTTTTGTTGAGCCACTCCTCAAAGATGACGGCCACTCAGAGCTACGCAGCTGCTGAGCCGTGACTGTTGTTTGAGTTGATGAGGTGCAAATATGAGGTTTGAAACGAATTTACATAATAATCAGACCACAAATTATAGGAGTAGAATTAAGCCATTCGGCCCATTAAGTCGAATATGATATCGTTGGGATAACTGAGACATGGCCCAGTCCATCATCGGCTCTGACCTCCCATTGAGGGGATCTATCGCAGTCGCTGCCTCAAAAAGGCTGGCAGCATCATCAAGGACCCACACCATCCTGGCCACACACCCATCTCCCCGCTACCTTAAGGTAGAAGGTACAAGAGCCAGGGACTAACTTTACTGAACGTTTTTCCTTCCAATATCTAATATGTAAAAGAATATGTGTGTGTTTATGATTGTGTTTATAGTTTGTTTGGTTGTTTGTTTGTTTGTCTTTTTGCACAAAGTCCGCGAGCATTGCCACTTTCATTTCACTGCACATCTCGTATGTGTATGTGACGAATAAACTTGACTTGACTTGACTGCCACGACCAGGTTCAGGAATAGTTACTTCCCCACGGCCATCAGGCTATTAAACTTGGCTCGGACAAAACTCTGAACATTAATAGCCCATTATCTGTTTATTTCCACTTTATCAGTTTATTTATTCATGCGTGTATATATTTATATATATGGACACAGTAATCTGTTCTGTATTCATGCCTACTATATTCTGTTGTGCTGAAGCACAGCAAGAATTTCATTGTCCTATCAGGGACACATGACAATAAACTCTTGAATCTTGAATCTCTTGGCTCCAGGGTGACCAAGGCTGAGAGCTAAACATGTAGGGGTATTCAATATTCAGGAAGAATAGACAGAAAGGAAGAGAATGGTGGGGTGGCATTGCTGGTTAAAGAGGAGATTAATGCAATAGCAAGGAGGGACATTAGCTTGGATGCTGTAGAATCTGTATGGGTAGAACTGTGAAATAGCCAATGGCAGAAAACTCTTGTTGGAGTTGTATACAGACCACCAAACAGCAGGGGTGAGGTTGGGGATAGCATCAAGCAGGAAATTAGGGATGCGTGTAGTAATGGTACAGCAATTATCATGGGTGATTCATCTACGTATAGATTGGGCCAACCACATTGGTAGCAGCGTTGAGGAGGAGGATTTCCTGGAATGTATACGGGATGTTTTTTTAAAACAATATGTAGAGGAACCGACTAGAGGGCAGGCCAATCTAGACTGGGTATTGTGTAATGAGGAAGGATTAGTTAGCAATCTTGTTGTGCAAAGGCCCTTGGGCAACAGTGACCATAATATGGTGGAATTCTGCATTAGGATGGAGAGTGACACGGTTAATTCAGAGACTAGGGTCCTGAACTTAAAGAAAGGAGACTTTGAAGGTTGGAGATGGGAATGGTGAAGATTTAAAGACCGCATGGATGAACTCCAAAAATTGTTCATCCCTGTGTGACGAAAATATAAAACGGATAGTGTTAAACCCAGGAAAAGGCATTTGGTAGCAAGAACAGGAAGACATTATTATCTGAATGGTGTCAGATTAGGAAAAGGGGAGCTTCAACAAGACCTGGGTGTCCTTGTACATCAGTCGCTGAAAGTAAGCATGCAGGTACAGCAGGCAGTGAAGAAAGCTAATGGCATGTTGGTCTTCATTGCGAGAGGATTGAGTATAGGAGCAAGGAGGTCCTACTGCAGTTATACAGGGCCCTGGTGAGACCACACCTGGAGTATTGTGTGCAGTTTTGGTCTCCTAATTTGAGAAAGGACATTCTTGCTATTGAGGGAGTGCAGCGTAGGTTCACGAGGTTAATCCCCGGGATGGCGGGACTGACATATGATTAAAGAATGGGTCGACAGGGCTTGTATTCACTGGAACATTGAAGGATGTGAGAGGATCTTATAGAAACATATAAAATTATGGACTTCCGGTGGCGCCATGGAGCATTAAGGCGCGGCATTGAGCTTCTCTCCCGCAAAAATTGCCAAAAAAGCCGTTTTAAAGTCACCACTGATTTTTTTTAAAAACTCACCGGAGCTGCTTGGTGTCGTGTAAAGGTGACATCATCAGAAGGTGACGTGAAAATCGGGGAGATTAACGGTAAAAATCGAGAGTTTTAAATGAGCAAAGAAGGGCACCTAAGAAAAACACTATTAGTCTTCAGCTCGAGAAAGTATTGGATACTCTGCAAACGACAGAAGAAGGTTCAGAAGAAGAAGAATCTTACAGCCAAGGGTCTCTGCTTGAAATGGCAACAAAAGGAGACAAGAAGGAGAATGAGGTAAAACAAATGCTTTTAGATATGACTGCTACAATCAATATTACACTGGAGAAGATGCAGGGAATGGAGTCTCATATGGAGAGTAACAAGCAGAGTCTGGAGACTAATATGGAGAATAATAAGAAGAGTATGGAGACTAGCATGGAAAGAATTTCTCAAAAAATTGATAATACTTGCAGTGAGTTAAAAGAACTGAAGAAGCAATATAAGGAATTTGATAAGAGACTAAAGTCAGAGTGTGTCAGAATTGAAAATGATTACAACAAGAAATTTAACGGTGTGAAGGATGATATCGGAAAATTGGATGAGATAATGGAAGAGATGGAGAATGAGATAAAAGAGATGGTCACGGAAATAAGGAGTTTGAAAAAATCACAGAAAACTGAAGAGGAAAAACTTGGAAGAATGACTGATAAATGTCTGGACCTGGAAGCAAGAGCTCGAAGACAAAATCTGAGGATTCTCGGAGTAGAGGAAGGACGAGAGGGACATGAATCTCAAGCATGTACTTTCGTTACTGATTTACTCAAAGATGTCTTTGAACTGTCGGAAGAACCAAGAATAGACGTCGCTCACCGAGTTGGGCATGTTGCAAGAGGAACAAATTATTCAAGACAGATAATTGTGAAATTCCGTGATATCTCTTCAATGGAATTTATATTGAGAAAGATTACCCATGGGAAGAAGCTGTCATACCGTGGGGATAATGTTCGAATCTTCCGCGATTACCCACCCGAGGAAGTACGGAGAATGAGATTGTTCACACCGGCAAGACACACTCTGAAGGATGTCCCCGGAGTTAGATATGGGGTCGTTTTTCCCGGTAGAATGAAGGTATCTTATAACAGCACTGAACGCTCATTTACAGATCCCGATGTATGCAGAGGATATCGTTAAGAAAACATCGGGGGAAGCTGTCGACAAGGAAGAAGATTGAACTTTTTAATTCTTATGATAGTTTTGAACTGGTTAAAATGGCCGAACTTTCCATACAATTATAAAGCTTATCTCTCTGGAATGTGTTTTTGGAGAGCCATGGCCATATTTCACCTTGAACGAAAGCTCAAAGTTTAACCCCTTGGTACCTGCTTGTATGGTAGTTAACCCTTTGGTACCTGCTTGTATGGTGTTGGTACCTGCTTGTATGGTAGTTAAAGAATGGGATATTATGTAAGAATCCTGGGTGGATATATATGGTAAAGTTTAGATTAGATTAAGATTAGATAATCTGGAAAGACATATATACTTATATAATCGTGTATATGTTGTGTTTTATATTTGGTTTTTTACTTCTTATGTCTTTTCCTGATTTCTTTCGGCTTTCACTGGCGCTGGTTTGATAAATTCATATAAGAAAAGACAAAATTTGAAACGGTATGTAACTTTTTATGAGGCTCTACCAAGGGGGAGGAGCTCAATGTATAACAACATCACGGAAGTCTATACATTTTTTGCCATCATTGATAGCTATTCGTCTTTAAATGGCATTTCTTAGATACCTTAATAGCACCTTTTTTTTTTTAAGCACAATCAAGATTTTTATTTGTTTATTTATTTTTTTGTAAGTAATTGTATATCACATTTTTTCTTTCTTTTTCTAAGGCACTTTAAAAGAAGGAGATGCAATATAAATCTAATAACTCGGGATGACCACCCAACTCCCAGAATTCTGAGGTATTTGGTTGCACCATATGATTCAGGAATATTATCTTGATTTACAATGCAAGACGATAGACAAATAAAGAATGGAGGAATTACATTCTGTAGTTGGAATACAAGGGGTGCCAACTAACCAATTAAGAGGGATAACATTTTTGCCCAACTAAAATCTTTGAAAAGCAACATAATGTTTTTGCAGGAAACGCACATGAAACAACAAACACAAATGAGATTAAAGGCGAAGTGGATAGGCCAAACATACTACTCATTTACTTCTAAATCTAGGGGTACGGCTATTATTAGAAAAGGTATTCCTTTTAAATTAAAGAATACTATATCAGATAAAGAGGGAAGATATATTATAGTTTCGGGAGAAATTTATGCAACCCCACTAACTATGATAAATATTTACGCTCCGAATTTTGACAACCCCCAATTTTTTGATTAAATTATAGATATAATATCAGAGTTTAATTACCAAAATGTGATAATAGGGGGGGACTTTAACTGTGTTTTAGATTCATATCTAGATAAATCAGCAAAACAAAGGAGGAGTAATTAAAAATCTAAGACTAGTGAACTTCTAAATACATATATAAAAAATACTAATATAATAGATGTATGGAGATCTGCTAATCCAGTTGGAAGGGAATACTCGTTTTACTCTTCGGTACATAAAACTTATTCAAGAATTTATCATTTTTTAGTGGATATGAAATTAATGCCATATACAAACAATCCAACATACCACATTAGTAGTATCTCAGATCACTCCCCGTTGACATTTTCAGTAAAATTTGAGGGAATGCCGGGTAAAAAATATTTTTGTAGGTTTAATACACATATTTTAAATGACCTGCAAGGCTATCAATATTTAAAACAACAAATGAAATTTTTTTTTGATACAAATGATACACCAGGTACTTCGCCTTCTTTATTATGGGAAACTTTTAAGGCATTTATTAGAGGAATTATAATTTCATATCAAAGTTTTCAAAATAAAAAGAATAAGACAGAACAAATGTTGTTAGAACAAGAAATCAGACAGTTAAGCGGCCTTTTCACGGGGCGAGTTGACGCAAGATGTCACCAGAGTGAAGAGGTCGTGGTCCAGCACGAGTCTCGCACGATATAACGGGGGTAGATAAAGAGTTCCCACGGTACTCGGCATTTCTGTTATTTGTGCGAGTGACTTGTCCGTTTCCCGAGCTTTCGCGTTAAATCTTGAATGAACATCGTGAACTACACGTGACACAAATGATGTAACTTTTTTTTTCAACACTATATATACCCTCCCTTGGTTGAATTGGCTCATTTGGAGACATATTTTACTGTGTATGTGGGAGACACAGATGGACTGAGCACAGTACCTCGGTCTTACTGTGTGTGGGAGAGGGGGAGAAAGAGACGTACACTCACAGAGGCAGAGTCTCTCAGCCTGTGTAAGAGCGAGGGAGAGAGAGAGAGAGGCACACACAAGGTGGATGTGAAATCTCACCTGCCTGTTTCAGTGACAGACACCCGCCGCCAGTAAATGAAGACACCCCCATCTGTCTCCCCCTCCTCTCCCTCGACTCCCCCACCTTTCCCTCCCAACTCCAGTCCCGTCCCGACCCCCTGGGAAACTGAATAGAGCAACAATATAGATATAGAAACTGAAACAATATAGAAACTGAATAGCGCAACATGGCAAAAACATCTCTGACACGCTTTACCCCCTTTCTTTGAGATTTTCTGGGAGCCATCTCTGCAAGTGTTCCTGTTAAAAAGATTATCCAACAATGACAATTAGGTGGGACGTCCTCGAAGGACACATGTTCCCTTGTCGATATTTTTACTCACCTTCTGTCCCCTCTGTCCAGCTTCCGGGTTTACTGTTCGCAGGAGTTCCCACGCGCTATATCTCTAAAATCTGAAGTTAGGTAATGTCTAAAGGAACTGCAGACGCTGGTTAATGCTGGTTAATACGCACAGAAGGACACAAAATGTTGGTGTAACTCAGCAGGTAAGTCAGATCTGGGAAGAAAAACATAAAAAGCTGGAGTAAGTCAGCGGGTCAGGCAGCATCTCTGGAGAAAAAGAATAGGTGGCGATTCGAATCGGAACCCTTCTTCAGACAGCCTAATCGGAATTGAGTCTGAAGATGTGTCTCGTCCCGTAACATCAGCTTTTTTTCTCCAGAGATGCTGCTTGACTCGCTGAGTTACTCCAGCTTTTTGTGTCTGTCTTCGGTTTAAACCAGCATGTGCAGTTCACTCCTTACACGGGTCTCTGTATAACATTGATTGGTAGCGTTCCGGACCCCTGGACCCGAGGACTCCGACCAAAGAAGTACATGTGAAAAATTTCTCACGGACCATAAAAATGCGTAACCTTTCAGTAAAGTCCCTTTTAAAGTCCCTTTTAAAGATTATAGTTATTTTCTTGAATCTCATTAACATAACTCATGAATAAGTTGATGTCCATATGCGGATGCAAATCTTTATTTTTATTTATTTTTTAAATTCAATCCCACAGAAGATAATTTTTACTCACCTTCTGTCCCCTCTGGCCAGCTTCCGGGTTCACCGTTCGCAGGAGTTCCCACGGTACCCGCAAGAGTTATTACGGATATCGCACTGGCCACTACGTTCATATAATGTTGCAATACTCAACCACAAGTGTACAAGTCAATCTTGGAGAAATTCAAACTTTCTTGAATTTTCTCCCGAGTGACCAAGTTACACGATTACCCGCCGTTAGCGCTACGGTGGTCCACGGTGGTCCACGAATGCCGTACTGTTATCGCACGAGGTTCCCACGATGTTAAACTCCGGTTAACTCTTGCGTCAAGTCGCCCCGTGAAAAGGCCGCTTTAGAGTTAGATAATGCTAAAGATTCCACGACAGATAAACACAGTAAGATGATATTACTGAAATTTAATCTTAATCGAATTTTATCGGCAAGAGTAATAAGAATATTCCAAATTACAAAACAGGAACATTTTGAGTTTGGTGACAAACCACATAAGCTTTTAGCTCGCCAATTGAAAAAACAAGAAAAGGAAAATACTATAACCAAAATTAAATCAGAGAAAGGTGAATTACTAATACTACCTAAAGATATTAATAATAGATTTGTTCAATTTTACCAAAATTTATACACATCTAAAATTAAAATAGAAGATAGTATAATTTAAAAAAAATTCGATAACTGTAATCTTCCAAAACTGGACCTTTTGGAACAAGAGGAACTTGGAGCTCAAATTACAATCAAAGAAATAGGTGAAACAATAAAATCGTTGAAAAATGGTAAGACACCGGGACCAGATGGTTTTAGTAATGAATTTTATTAAAAAATTCATGAGATAACGACCCCTTATTTATTTAATTTATACTCCCATGCTTTTAAAGAAAACAAACTACCTGAAACACTAACAGAATCAACTATTACGCTTATTCCAAAAAAAGATAAAGATTTAGAAGAGCCGGGCTCATACAGAGCTATATCACTTTTAAATACAGATCAGAAAATCTTAGCAAAGGCTTTAGCAAGAAGATTAAGCAAATATATTAGTAAATTGATAAACCCTGATCAAACGGGGTTTATACCCAAAAGATATTCATTTAATAATTTGAGACGCCTGTTTAATATAATGTACTCGCGTAAAGTAGAGGAAGAAGATATATCAATTATTTCTTTGGATGCAGAGAAAGCATTTGATCAGGTAGAGTGGCAATACTTATATAAAGTACTGCAAACATTTAATATGGGAGAGAATTTTATAACATGGGTAAAATTATTGTATGATAAACCGATGGCAAGAATTTTAACTAACAACATGTTATCTCAAAAATTTCAACTATCAAGGGGTAATAGGCAGGGATGTGCGTTATCACCCCTGCTATTTGCCCTTATGATAGAACCCCCGGCTGAAAGTATAAGAATTCATCCGAATATTCAGGGCTATAATACCAGGGACTCAAAGAATAAAATCTCATTATATGCAGCCGATATACTTTTATATATTACAAAGTCACAAACGAGCATACCAAATTTATTAAATTTAATAGAGGAATTTGGGTCTGGATATAGAATAAACTGGAATAAAAGTGAAATCATGATATTAAAACCTCAAGAACCTACACACTTATTGAAGTTCCCCTTTAAAATTGCAACAGAAAAATTTAAATATTTGGGTATTCAGATTACTAGAAAATATAAAGCATTATTCAACGCTAATTTTATACCTTTATTAAATAAACTTAATACGCTGATTAAATTTTGGAAAACACTTCCTTTATCATTATTAGGTAGAATAAATGCAATAAAAATGATCTTCCTACCACAATTACCATACCTATTTCAGTCTATACCGGTACATATACCAAAATTTTTTAAATTAGACTCTAATATTACTAATTTTATTTGGGACTATAGATCACATGGAATTACAAAAAAACATTTATGTAAACCAAAAGAGGTCGAGAGACTTTCACTTCCGGATTTTATGTATTATTACTGGGCGGTGCATATTAAGAATATAATTTACTGGCTGGATAGTTCTACCCAACAGACAGAATGGATAAAAATGGAGAAAGAGGATTGTCATCCTTGTAATATAGGAACGATCCTCTTCTCCCCGAAAAAACTGAATAACACAATATATAAGAAGAACCCAATTATATATGGTACAATAAGAATTTGGAAACAAATAAAATTATCTTTAAATTTAAGAAATCTATCATTGTTAATGCCAATAGCGAATAACCCTTTATTTAAACCATCTCTTATCGATAAGACATATAACCAATGGGAAAGTCTCGGAATTAGAAGGATCGGGGATATGTACGAAATGGGAAACCTACTATCATTCCAACAATTACAATTAAAATTTAAACTGAAAAACAACCAATATTTTAAATATCTTCAGATTTGCGATTTCATGAAAAAATATATACAAGGATATCAAAAAATAACTCCTGAATATTGGAAGAAGCAATGAATATTGAAGCTGACTCACAAAAATTATTATCATATTTATATAATAGTATTCTAAATATAGACCTACCATCGACAGAGGTACTTAGAGAAGAGTGGGAACGGGAACTAATGATAAAAATTACGAAGGTTACATGGGAAAAGTACTTGATATATATTCACAAATGTTCGATTAATGTAAGACATAATCTAATTCAATTTAAAATTTTACCAAGATTATATTATTCAAAAACAAGATTGAACAAATTTTATCCAAATATATCCGCCATTTGTGATAAATGTCTATCCCAAAATACAACTATAACACACTCCTTAGTTTCCTGCATAAAACTTTATAGATTTTGGAGTGATATTTTCGAAATATTTACAAAATTATTCAAGATAAGAATGGAACCTAATACTGAAATGATTATATTTGGCGTAATGGAAGATGGGAATAAATTGAACACATCTCAAAATTTATTTTTTAACTATGGTTTAATAATTGCAAAAAAATTAATACTTAAATTTTGTTTTTTTTTTGAAAATATTTTTTATTGGAGATAGGTACATAACCTAATTACATCATTACATCATTACATAGTCTTACATTTTTAAATTGATAATATTGTCAATTATTATTACATTGTCTCCAATACTTTTTGCCTTTTTTTTTTTTTTTTAAACTAGATAGAACTAAAGAGATAGATGAAGTAAAGAAAGAAAAGAAAGAGAAGAAAAACAAAAAAAAACAAAAAAAAAAAAAAACAAAAAAAAAAAAGGAAAAAGATAGTTAAAGAAGAATGGAAAAATTTATTAAAATAAAAAAGACTTCATTCGAGATATATTCGTACATTTCAGAGTATAGTATTTCATCCATTCTTTAGCCCGCGTGCTAGTCAGGTTCCTGTGCTGAACCATTCTGACCCTTTAAGTAATCAATAAAAGGAGACCATGTTCCAACGAATAATTCCTGTTTGTCCAACAGGGAAAATCTGATTCTTTCCACGTTTAAGGTCTCCGTCATTTCTATAATCCACATTTTGATTGTGGGGGCCGTAGGGCCTTTCCAAAATTTTAGAATTAATTTTTTTCCTGTTATTAAACTATAATCAATAAAGTTTCTTTGTGTTGTTCTAAGTGTTTGATTTAATTCTAATATTCCGAGTATTATTCATTTTGGATCTGGGTCCAATTGTGTGCTGGTTACTTTAGATATTATACTAAAAATATTTACCCAGAATTTTTTAATTTTTATACAGTTTGCAAACATATGAGATAATGTAGCTTCTAAATGTTGACATTTATCACATATAGGTGAGATATGTTGAAAAATTTTATGTAATTTTGTTTTCGAATAATGTAACCTATGTATTACTTTAAATTGTATTAGAGAATGTCTAGCGTTTAGTGAACACTGATGTATGTGTTGCAAACTTTCTTCCCAAGTATCTTTCGTTATTACTTGATTTAATTCTTTTTCCCATGTTTGTCTGTGTAAGTCCGTCGAAGGAATGTCACTGTCTAATAAGATATTATATATATAAGATATTAATTTTTCTGTATTAGGATGGTTGTTCCAACATTCATCAAGAATTTCTGAATTTCTAATTCGAAAATTTTGGGAGTTCGATTTTACATAATCTCTAAGTTGAAGATATCTGAAATAATCATTTCCTCGAAGTCCATAAGTCTGTTGCAATTCCTGAAATGTCAGAAAAGTGCCTTCCTTGTAAAGTTGTCCCATATTTTTAATTCCATAATTCTTCCATTGTGTAAAACCCCTGTCCAACCATGAAGGCTTAAACAAAGGATTATTCACAATTGGAAGAAAAAGTGATAAATTATCTAATTTTAATGTCTTTTTTAATTGTTTCCAAATTCGTATAGCACTAAATATTATAGGGTTTTCCCTATAAATTTTTTTGTTTAATTTAGACGTAGCAAATAATATCGAACCGATATCAAAAGGTAAACAATCTTCCTTTTCCATTTTTAACCAGTCTGGTTGATGATCTATTTCTTCCAACCAGAAATTCATATTTTTAATGTTAACTGCCCAGAAATAAAACAAAAAATTGGGTAAAACCAAGCCTCCATTTATTTTTGATTTACACACGTGTCTTTTGTTTATCCTATGATTCTTATAATCCCAGATAAAATCATTAACAATAGAGTCCAATTTAAAAAAAAAGTTTTTTGCCAGATATATCGGAATTGTCTGAAAAAGATATAATATTTGCGGTAAAAAAATCATTTTTATGGCATTGATTTTGAGATAGGAAGTGTTTTCCAGTATTGAATATTCTTATGTAGTTTGTTCAATAATGGGGGGAAATTTGCTTTAAATAATGATGTATATATCTTAGTTACATAAATACCTAGATATTTAAATTTTTCATTTACTATTTTAAATGGAAATTGTTGTATTGTCTGTTTGTTATGTTCCCTTATTGGCATAATTTCACTTTTATTCCAATTTATTCTGTATCCTGAAAGTGAACCAAATTGGGTTATTAGCTTTAATAAGTTTGGAATACTAATTTCTGGTTTTGTAATGTAAATTAATACATCATCTGCGTATAGAGAAATTTTATTCACTGTGTCCTTTGTGTTATACCCATGTATTTCCGGATGCCCCCTAACTTTTTCTGCCAGTGGCTCAATAGCAAGCGCAAATAATAATGGAGATAATGGGCATCCTTGTCTACAACCTCTAGATAGGCTAAATTTAGGTGACAACCTTTGATTTGTAAATATTCTAGCCGTGGGATTTGTATATAACAGTTTTATCCATGTACAGAATTTCTCCCCTAGCTGCATATTTTCCATCACCGAAAATAAATAAGGCCATTCGACCTGATCAAATGCTTTTTCAGCGTCAAGTGAAATTATTGCTAGATCTTCATTAATAATTCTCTTGGAATATATAATATTAAATAATCTTCTTAGATTATAATATGAGTATCGTTTCTGAATAAAGCCTGTTTGGTCAGGGTGTATTAATTTATTCATCACTGTACTTAATCTATACGCTAGTATTTTAGTTAAAATTTTCTGATCTGTATTTAAAAGTGCAATTGCTCTGTATGATCCCGGGTCTTCCAGATCTTTATCAGCTTTAGGAATAAGTGTTATTATTGATTCATTTAAAGTGTCTGGAAGTTTCTGTTGAGTATATATATACTCATACAGTCTTTGTAAACGTGGGCTAAGCAAATCATAAATTTTTTTATAAAATTCGGAACCTAAACCATCTGGTCCTACTGCTTTACCATTTTTTAAAGAGCCAATAGACTCCTCAATATCCTTTATCGTAATCTCCCTTTCTAATAATTCTCTATCGTTTGAATCTAAACCTTTTAAATTACATTTTATTAAAAAATCTGCTATTCCTTCTGATTGTGCTACGGTTTTAGTTGAATAAAGGTTATGATAGTATTGGAGAAATCTATCATTTATGTCCTTGGGCATTTTTAATAATTCTCCTGTCTCTGTTCTAATTTTATGAATTGTTTTTTCCCCTTCCATTTTTCGTAACTGACGTGCTAATAATTTTTGTGGTTTGTCTCCAAATTCAAAATGTAGTTGTTTGGTTTTTTGATAAAGTTTTATTACTTGTTCTGAATACATTTTATTTAATTTATATTTCAATACAGCAATTTTATTATGTTTTAACGTAGATGGCATTCTCGCATTTTCTATATCTAGTTGCTTGATTTCAATTTCCAATGTTTGTTGCTTAATCCTGTTCTCTTTATTATAAAATGCTTGAGCAGAAATTAATGTACCTCGAACATACGCTTTAAACGTTTCCCACATAAGAGAAGTAGGTGTGTCAGGGTTGTCATTTACCTCAAAAAATATTTGAATCTGTTTAATAATATATTCCTGGCATGATCTTTCGTTCAAAATTTGTGGGTTAAATCTCCAATATGCTTGTTTCTCAGACATTCCATTTAATTTAATCATGAATGTTACAGGTGCGTGATCTGAGATTATAATGTTATGGTATTTTGAATTATAAATAAATGGGATAAACATAGAGTCAACTAAAAAATAATCTATTCTTGAGTATGTTTTGTGTACTGGTGAGTAAAATGAATATTCCCGTCCAGTTGGGTTTTCTATTCTCCAGACATCCTTAATATTAGTGGTATTAATAAATGAATTTAGAAATACACTTGATTGAGATTTTACTTTTTTTTGCCTTGATGATCTATCTAAGTATGGATCTAATGTACAATTGAAGTCTCCTCCAATTATTAATTTATATTGTGTAAATTCAGGAATTTTATTAAATGTTTTATTAAAAAACTTGGGGTTATCAAAATTAGGCCCATAAACATTAAGAAGAATCACTTTTTCTCCATTTAACTCTCCAACTAATATAATATATCTACCATCAATATCCACTATTGTTGAAGAGTTCTTAAAAGGTATTCCTTTACGAATTAGTATTGCAACTCCTCTGGACTTATGGGAAAAGGAGGAATGATATGATTCAGCGATCCACTTAGCTTTAAGTCTATGTTGAGATTCCTTTTTAAGGTGTGTTTCTTGCAGAAATATTATATCTGTTTTGATTAAATTTAGATGTGCCAAAACTTTACCTCTCTTAATTGGTTCATTAATTCCCTTGACATTCCAACTACAAAATGTTATTCCCTGACCCCCTCTTGTCATATTAACATCTTGCATCTTGTTTCTAAGGTGGTCTATAACCGAGCAGAAGGTACAACACATAGAACCTGACCCTGCTCCCGAACCTCAAATAGATGAATTTAAAATCATATACATCGCTCTTCCGAACACATCTCCTTGTATTAGTCTTATTTTTCCATTCAAACATTAAGTTATAAAAATATTTAAAGTGAAAAAAGTGATAGAGTTGGTTAGTATAGGGTGAAAGAAAAAGAACTACATCTACAATTAGTGTAGTTAGTGATAGCCACACTAACGTGGCTAGAATTCTAAAGACTTCCGTAGCCTTTGTAAAAAAAAAAATTTCCAGCTCCGTGCCCGAAGAAAGAAAAAAAAAAGATTATTTCTAACATTCAAATAACTTCTTTGGGAGTAACAAACTTATTTACATATCCATACATACACACACACAATATACACATATATATACATATATATATATATATATATACATATATACCCATATGCACGCAACCCTGCAGAAAAGTTCAAAAACAGCAAAAATTCACAACGTTATTATTCTCACATATCATATTAATTTTTTCGCTAAATCTATAAATTTAATTTTAAATCAAAAAAAAAATGAGAAAAAACGTTAAACTTTTTTAGTGACGTAAGCTAATTTACCTCTTGCATATCTTCCTATATAATATAAGTATGTAATTCATTTCTACGTTAATCGAAGACTATTAATTATTAATCATTGTTATCAATCATATACAGTATTAAATTTTTATGAGAAATGTTAATGTTAATAATTTTAGTGGTAATATAGATATTTAATAAGTATTAGTTGTTACATATATAGTTAGGCATGAATATACAGATAATAATATTGATTAATAAACAAAAATACAAAGATCACGGTTTTATCCAATGTCCTCCGTCCATTTCGGTTTCCGAATGTCCTTAAAGCTCTTAAAAGAACTTTAAAGGTCCTTTTAGATCTGGCTTGACTCCTAAGGAGTAATGTAAATTCTTCAGTCTATGGTCATGTTACTGACTTCTTTGGCATATTCCAGTGCTTTTTCATGGTCTGTAAAAAAGTGCTCCTTGGACTTGTAGGAGACTCTTAGTCTTGCGGGGTAAAACAAGCTGTATTTCAAATCAGGTACATTCTTCAGTATTCTCTTTGTCTCAGTGAACAGCGCTCTTTTCTTGAAGACTTCTGCCGGATAATCTCGGTAAATACTGAATCTCACACCTTCAAAAAGGAGCTGTCCGCCTCGAACAATTTTCTTCATTATATCATCAAATTCATGATCCAATTGCACCTTTACGATAATTTGTCTTGGACGGACATCATCTTGTGTACGACGTTGCTGCGCTCTATGAGCTCGACCGAGTGAAGGTTTGTGATCCAATTTTAAGGCTTTTTGTAATAGGTCTGCCACAAAATCCCGAGTGCCCATTTCCTTCTCACTTCCTTCTTTCACCCCTACAATTCTTAAATTCTTACGTCTTTGACGCCCCTCCAAATCAATACACTTATCACTTAATTTGATCACCATATCGGAGAGGCGTTGGTTTTCAGTAAGGAGTCGACACAGTTTCCTCACTTGTCGTCGCCCATTTCTCAAGTTCGGTTATCGCTGTTCTATGTTGATCAAGTTCGTGATGAATGGGGTCCACCTCCGTTTTAACCTTCGTTTCCACCGAAACGAGCCTGGATTCCAGCACTTCCATCTGATCCTTGATCTCTTCCTCCCTCGTCCTCTTCCAGATTTCCAGCATTTTTTGAACGGTAGAAAGCATTTCTGCTTTAAAATCTACCTTAAAAGAGTCGAGTTCCTCTTTAAACTTCTCTCCAAACTTCTCTCCAAAGGTTTTCATTTCGGCAGCGAGAAAGATTTTAAGATCCTCCATTTCAGACCTTTTCTGTTTCATTTTCTTCGGAGGGTCTTCCTGGGCCGTCGGTGTAACTGAGGCCGAGGCCTCTGTAGGGCCTTCCTCTTCCATCTGCGGTTTCCCTTTACCGTTTTTTTTTTGTGTCCACGGGGGGGGGTACGTTGTACCGACGACATACCATAAAGTCGCGCGCCTGATGACGTCACGCAGGCAGCCGTTCAGATCGCGATCGCTGTAGGTAAAACCCGATTTTCTCCCGTTTTTAATTTCTTCGGCACGGAGCTAGTTGGCGCTGGACTCAAGCCTCCATAGCGCCACCGGAAGTTCAATACTTAAATTTTGGAAAAATACATCAATACCAACGCTTAAAATGTGGATTGCAAGTATGTTGGACACCGCACATCTTGAGGAAATGCATTTCCTCCTAATGGATAAATCAGACCAATTCATAACAAGTTGGTCTCCATTTGTTGTCTTTTTGGAATCATATGGTGCAACACAATTGTAAAAAATAACTATTTCAGGACTGGACGAGGGTTGGTCAAGATTATAAACAATGATCTCCTTACTTTTTTTATTTTATTTAAAAAAAATTTTTTTTAATGTTTTATTCTCTTTTTTCTATTTACTTTTTCTCAACTTTCTTCACTCATTCGTCTTTTTTCTTTTTCTTCACACACTATATATCTCACGTCTTTCTATCCTTTACTATCTAACTTCTTTTTCTTTTTCTAATCCTTCTTTAATATAACAAAAAAAAAGAAGCTGTACATAAAATGTATTATGAAAATATATATTAGGCACTTTGGTGCCATATGATTGTACTTACTTCTAATAAAATAAAATAATTAAAAAAAAAGAAACATATAAAATTATTAAGGGATTGAACAGGCTAGATGCAGGAAAAAATGTTCCCCATGTTCTTAAGAATAAGGGGTAGGCCATTTAGGACTGAGATGAGGGAAAACCTTTTTCACCCAGAGTGTTGTGAATCTGTGGAATTCTCTGCCACAGAAGGCAGTGGAGGCCAATTCACTGGATGTTTTCAAGAGAGATTTAGATTTAGCTCTTTGGGCTAAGGGAATCAAGGGACATGGGGGAAAAGCAGGAACGGGGTACTGATTTTGGATGATCAGCCATGATCATATTGAATGGCGCTGCTGGCTCGAAGGGGTGAATGACCTACACCTGCACCTATTTTCCATGTTTCTATGTGTCCACTCCCTATAACCCTTGACATCCGTTCTAATCAAGAATTTGACTATCTCTACCTTAAAAATATCCACTGACGGCCTCCACAGCCCTCTGTGACAATGAGTTCCACAGATTAACTACCATTTGACTAAGGAAGTTCCTCCTCACCTCCTTTCTAAAAGAGCGCCCTTTAATTCTGAGGCTATGACCTCTGGTCCTCGACTCTCCAACCAGTGGAAACATCCTCTCCACATCCACTCTATCTGTACCTTTCATTATTCTGTAAGTTTCTATGAGGTCCCCTCTCAATCTTCTAAACTCCAGCGAGTAGAGGCCCAGCGCTGTCAAGCGCTCATCGTGTGCTAACTTGAGGCCATCGCAGCCTTGACGATCAGTGGGAAGTCTGTTTTCATAGTTGAATCTAAACAGGCGGTGGCAAAAGGGGGACTGCTCCTCAAGTTTTGGCTGCATTTCTGCCCAACACTTCTGAATGTTTGCCAACTGCTAATTGGCAGTATTGGTCTTTCCGGTGGTACACAAAATTGCTGGAGAAACTCAGCGGGTGCAGCAGCATCTATGGAGCGAAGGAAATAGGCGACGTTTCGGGCCGAAACCCTTCTTCAGACTGATGGGGGGTGGGGGGGAGAAGGAAGGAAAAGGGGGAGGAGGAGGAGCCCGAGGGCTGGCGGATGGGAGGGAGGGAGGAGACAGCTAGAGGGTTAAGAAAGGGGAGGAGACAGCAAGGGCTAGCAAAATTGGGAGAATTCAATGTTAATGCCATCCGGACGCAAGGTCCCCAGGCGGAATGTGAGGTGCTGTTCCTCCAATTTCCGCTGTTGCTCACTCTGGCAATGGAGGAGACCCAGGACAGAGAGGTCGGATTGGGAATGGGAGGGGGAGTTGAAGTGCTGAGCCACCGGGAGGTCAGGTTGGTTAATGCGGACTGAGCGGAGGTGTTCGGCGAAACGATCGCCCAACCTCCGCTTAGTCTCCCCGATGTAAATCAGCTGACATCTAGAGTAGCGGATGCAGTAGATGAGGTTGGAGGAGATACAGGTGAACCTTTGTCGCACCTGGAACGACTGCTTGGGTCCTTGAATGGAGTCGAGGGGGGAGGTGAAGGGACAGGTGTTGCATTTCTTGCGGTTGCAACGGAAAGTGGCCGGGGAGGGGGTGGTACGGGAGGGAAGGGAAGAATTAACGAGGGAGTTGCGGAGGGAGCGGTCTTTGCGGAAGGCAGACATGGGGGCAGATGGGAAGATGTGGCGAGTGGTGGGGTCACGTTGGAGGTGGCGGAAATGGCGGAGGATTATGTGTTGTATTTGCCGGCTGGTGGGGTGAAAGGTGAGGACCAGAGGGACTCTGCCCTTGTTGCGAGTGCGGGGATGGGGAGAGAGAGCAGTGTTACGGGGTATGGATGAGACCCTGGTGTGAGCTTCATCTATGGTGGCGGAGGGGAATCCCCGTTCCCTGAAGAACGAGGACATTTCCGATGCCCTGGTATGGAATGTTTCATCCTGGGAACAGATGCGGCGTAGGCGGAGGAATTGGGAGTAGGGGATGGAGTCTTTACAGGGGGCAGGGTGGAAAGACGTGTAGTCCAGATAGCCATGTGAGTCAGTGGGTTTGTAATGTATGTCGGTCAGGAGTCTGTCCCCTGCGATGGAGATGGTGAGGTCAAGGAATGGTAGGGAAGTGTCGGAAATGGTCCAGGTGTATTGGAGTGCCGGATGGAAGTTGGTGGTGAAGTGGATGAAGTCAGTCAGTTGTGTGTAGGTGCAGGAGGTGGCCCCAAAGCAGTCGTCAATGTAACGGAGATAGAGGTCGGGGATGGGGCCCTGGTAAGTATTGAACAAGGATTGTTCAACGTACCCGACAAAGAGGCAGGCGTAGCTGGGGCCCATGCGTGTGCCCATAGCTACGCCTTGTGTTTGGAGGAAATGGGAGGAGTCAAATGTAAAGTTGTTGAGGGTGAGGACCAACTCCGCTAAGCGGAGGAGAGTGTCAGTGGCTGGGTATGGGTTGCTCCTCTGGTCGAGGAAGAACCGGAGGGCTTTGAGGCCATCCTGGTGGGGGATGGAGGTGTAGAGTGACTGGACATCCATGGTGAAGATGAGGGGGTGAGGGCCTAGAGAGTGGAATGCGTGGAGGCGGCGGAGAGTGTCTGAGGTGTCTAGAACATAGGTGGGAAGGGATTTGACCAAAGGGGATAGGATGGAGTCAAGGTATGTGGAGATTTTCGGTACTTTGATACTGTGATCATGTAGTAGACAATAGACAACAGGTGCAGGAGTCGGCCATTAGGGACTTCGAGCCAGCACAGCCATTCACTATGATCATGGTGGATCATCCACAATTGGGGATGCATTATTTATAGTAACAGCATTAAGATTTTGATTTATTATGTATTGATAACTGTAACTGATATTTGGTCACCCAGTTCGGAGGGGAGGGGGGAGCGCCGGTCGCTGGGGGAGGATTTTCCCGGTCTGGGCCTGGTCGTTGTGGCCATTGGCGGGTCCAGGCAGCGATCAGTCGAGGGTTCTGCCCAAGTCGACTGCCTGTCCCTCTTCTGGGCCTTATGTCTGTGTCTGTGCCTGTGTGTCCCGGAGAGGGAATATGCGGTGCCCACGGTGACTCTGGAGGCTAGTTGCTGCGGGAGCTCCAGTGCGTCATTCAGAATTGAGTGGTGGCAGCATATTAGGCCATTCGGCCCATCTTCTACTCTGCCATTCAATCACGGCTGATCTCACTCTCCCCGTCAACCCCATTCTCCTGCCTTCTCCCCATAACCTCTGACATCCGTACTAATTTAGCTTTTTGGTTTCGAGATACAGCGCGGAATACACCGGGTCCGCATCGACCAGCGTTAACACCCACTGGGGACAATTAAAAAAAAACATTTACCAAGCCAATTATCCTACAAACCTGTACGTCTTTGGAGTGTGGGAGGAAACTGAAGATCTCGGAGAAAATCCACGCGAATCACAGGAAGAACGTACAAACTCCGTACAGACAGCACCCGTCGTCATGATCGAACCTGGGTCTCTGGCGCTGCATTCGCTGTAAGGCAGCAACTCTACCGCTGTGCCACCATGACCGCAATCAAGAAACTATTTGGCTCCGCCTTAAAAATATCCATTGTGCTCACACATTCGACACTGTTGTAATTTGATAATTGGTCGATTGATGTTTGTGAACTACTATTTGGCAGTATTGATCCTTCCTGTGGTTGTACTGTGATTATGAAGTAAAGTGAAATAAAATCTGTTTATATTAAAATTGTGAAGGTCCCTCTACACCGTCCTATCACACACTCCCGGGGTCAGAGGGGGGGAGGGTCAGCCGGGAGGTTGGTGAGGGGGGGGGGGGTTCTCCCTGTCGGTCTGCTCCTGGGCCTGGCCAAGATGGCCATTCGCGGGTCCAGGCAGCGGGTAGTCAACGGCCACACTACAGTCGGCTGCCTGCCCTGTTTCCGGGCCTACGTCCGTGCCCACGTGTCCCTGGAGAGGGAGCACACACGCGGTGTCCACGGGGACTCTGGAGGCCTTCCGCGAACGCTGGTCGCCGCAGGGAGGCTGAGTGTATTGTAGAAAAAGTTTGCAGTATTTTTATTTGATAACTCTTTGTTTGTAATCTGCAAATATAGGCAGTCTTTGATCACGTGACTATTCTGTATTTTTGTTTGTTTTGAATAAAAGCATTTTGTATTATATTTAACAAAGGGTCAGACAGAGTGGAGTTGTTCTGACAGCAGGGAGGATTTCAAAGCCAAATTTGGGAGGATTCCTTGGAGAAGAGGGGAACAAAAGCAGTGAGTCTTTGTGGTTCTAATCAACGGCAGACTGCAGAGACTCTGTTTTAAAAGGATTTCTGTTTGAAAAGGATTGTCCATTCACACACGGAGGGGGTGTGTGCGGTGGTAAGTAGGGAGGGGTAGAGGGGGATAAGTGCGGTGTGGATAGTATCCGTTTATGCCCTCTCCCCTTAAACCAACGGTGCCAGCAATGGCTGGCTCACCAACAGTCTGTCTGTCCCTTCAATTTTTGTGTTTTGACAGTATGTGTTAAACATATGTTTTTAGTGTTCTTTAGCTTGTTTTATGTGGGGGGTGGGGGAAACTTTTTCTAAACTCTTACCTCGACTGAGATGCGATTTATTTCCGTATCGTATCCGTATCGTATCTCCGTCCGCACTGCGGCCTAACATCGAGGAATTGTTGGCCTTTGCTGGAGACCGGATTTGAGGGCTTAACCGCGGTCGTGGAGCTCGAGATCCCCTTGCCAAGGATCGACCTCGGAGCTGCGGACTTTAACATCACGGGGCTCGCCGTCTCTGGTCAGAGACCGACTTAGAGAACTTCAAGCCGCAGGAGCTTCGACCACCCCGACACGGGATCTTCTATCGACTCGACGCGGGGGATTCGACCGCCGGCTGTGGGAGCTTCGATTGCCCCGACGGAAGGTTCGACTGCCCCGACCGTGGGTGAATAAAGAGAGAAGAAGAGTAGACTTTATTGCCTTCCATCACAGTGAGGAATGTGGGGAATCCGCTGTGGTGGATGTTTACGTTAACTTTTATGTATTTGTTGCTCTTTTTTGTGTGGCTGTATGGTAATTGGTAATTGGCATATCACTGTGCCTTGTGTTCAAAAGGGAACTGCAGATGCTGGAATATCGAAGGTACACAAAATTGCTGAGGAAACTCAGCGGGTGCAGCAGCATCTATGGAGCGAAGGAAATAGGCGACGTTTCGGGCCGAAACCCTTCTTCAGACTCACTTCAGAATCACTGTGCCTTAATTGGTACACGTGACCATAAAAGGCCTTTGAACCTTTTCAACCAGTGTCTATGGAGTGCCGGCAGCCGGGCGCCTGCGCACTGATGCTGTGGATCGTGGACAGACGGACCCGGGCACTACGCATGCGCACTAGCAGTCACGGAGCAAAGGGGTGGGTTCGGCGGCGACGCATGCGCCGTCGCCATCCACACCCCTCCCCCTACAGGAGCCGGGCCCGGCATTCGACGCAGGCGCACAGGCTGCCCACGACGCAAGGGGAGCCGGGCCCGGCAGACGGCGCAGGCGCACAGGCTGCTCACGACGCAAGTGGAGCCGGGCCCGGCAGACGGCGCAGGCGCATCGGACATCACGGCCCTCCCCCCGGGAGAGCAGGAGGAGGAGACGGCGGCTGCTGCGGCCTCGGGTCCAGCGCTTGGGGCGGCCGGGAGCGACGGACAGCGGCCTGGGGGCCGGCCAGAGCGGAACCAGCAGGTAAAGCAAAGGCGGGGAGGTTCATACGGTCATAAATACAGCGTGGAGACAGGCCCTTCGGCCCTACCTGCCCACACTGGCCAACATGTCCCACCTGTCCGCGCTTGGCCCACGTCCCCCCCACACCTGTCCCATCCACAACATGCACTACAGGTGCAGGAGGAGGCCATTCAACCCTTCGAGCCAGCACCGTCATTCACTATGATCATGGCTGATCATCCCCAATCAGTTCCCCGTTACTGCCTTCTCCCCATATCCCCTGAGCCCTACGAGCTCTGTCTAACTCTTGAAAACATCCAGTGGATTCCCCACCATTGCCTTCTTTGGCAGAGAATAGCTATCTACAGTCACTATATCCATGGACTATCCCAGAGTGGAACATCCTTTCCCACACCACCAACCTTGTCACTCTTCAAATCACAGCTCGACAACTTGGACATGGATCATCTCACCAAACTTGCCCACATGAAAATCTAAGTAACCCCTTTGAAACCAGTGCCCATGCGAGCGTAACCTGCACGAGATAGCCCAGCAGTAGCCAGCAGAGGAAGCAGAAGAAGAATTTCACAGATTCACAACTCTCTGGGTGAAAAGGTTTTTCCTCATCTCGGTTCTAAATGGCCTACCCCTTATTTTTAAACTGTGTGTCCCCTGGTTCTGGACACCCCCAACATCGGGAACATGTTTCCTGCATCTAGCGTATCCAATCCTTCACGAATTTTATATGTTTCACTAAGATGCCCTCTCATCCTTCTAAATTCCAGCGAATGCAAGCCCAGTCGCCCCATTCTTTCATCATATGTTAGTCCCGCCATCCCGGGAATTAACCTGGTGAACCTACGCTGCACTCCCTCAATAGCAAGAATGGCCTTCCTCAAATTTGGAGACCAAAACTGCACACAATACTCCAGGTGCGGTCTCACCAGGGCCCTGTACAACTGCAGTAGGACCTCCTTGCTCCTGAACTCAAATCCTTGTCTAACTGTTTCTTAAACGTTGGGATAGTCCCTGTCTCAACTACCTCCTCTGGCAGCTTGTTCCATACACCCACCACCGTATATGGGTGAAAAAGTCACCCCTCAGATTCCTAATAAATCTTTTCCCCTTCATCTTAAACCTATGTCCTCTGGTCCTCGATTCACCTACTCTGGGCAAGAGATTCTGTGCGTCTACCCGATCTATTCCTCTCATGATTTTATACACCCTGCGCTCCAAGGAATAGAGTCCCAGCCTGCCCAACCTCTCCCTATATCTGAGACGCTCGAGTCCTGGAACATCCTCGGAAATCTTTTCTCCCCCTCTCTATTCCTCACTTTCTCTTTTTCCATTAACATGTTTATAAAATATTTTTGGATTCTCCTCCTCCCCACCATTTACTCCATCTACACTTCACGATGCCTCAGGCAAGCAGCCAACACAAATAAGGACCAGTCTCACCTCGTTCACTCCCACTTCTCCCTGATTGGCCAGAGGTAGTAGTTGATACAGGTACTATAACAACATTATAAACATTTGGATAGGCACATGGGTTAAAAAAGGTTTAGAGGGATATGGGCCAAGAGTGGGAGAATGGGACTAGCTTAGATGGGGCATCTTGATCGGCATGGATGAGCTGGGCCAAATGGCCTGTTTCGGTGTAGGAAGGAACAGATGCTGGTTTACACCGAAGATAGACACAAAATGCTGGAGTAACTCAGCGGGTCAGGAAGCAAACAGAATGAAGAAAGCCCATTCCTTCCCTCCAGAGATGCTGCCTGTTCCACTGAATTACTCCGGAATGTTGTGTCTATCTGACCTGCTTCTGTGCTGTATGAGTTGAACAGTTTAGTTTATTGTCACAGGTACTGAGGTACAGTGAAAAGCTTTTGTTGCACGCTATCCATTCAGTGGAAAGAAAATCTCCCGATGGCTCAGCACTTCAACTCCCCCTCCCATTCCCAATCTGACCTTTGTCCAGGGCCTCCTCCATTGTCAGAATGATGCCCTGCGCAAATTGGAGGAACAGCACCTCATATTTTGCTTGAAGGTAGATAAAAATGCTGGAGAAACTCAGCGGGTGAGGCAGCATCTATGGAGCGAAGGAATAGGTGACGTTTCGGGTCGAGACCCTTCTTCAGGCCTTCTTCATATTTTGCTTGGGTAGTTTACACCCCAGCGGTATGAACATTGACTTCTCTATCTTCAGATAGCCCTTGCTTTCCCTCTCTCACCATCCCCTCCCTGTCCCAGTTCTCCCACCAGTCTTACTGTCTCCGACTACATTCTATCTCTGCCCTGCCCCCTCCCCTGACATCAGTCTGAAGAAGGGTCTCAACCCGAAAAGTCACCCATTCCTTCTCTCCAGAGATGCTGCCTGTCCCGCTGAGTTACTTCAGCATTTTGTGTTCACATGATTACAAATGATCCATTCACAGTGTATAGATACTTGATAAGGAAATAACGTTTAGTGCAAGGTAAAGCCAGCAAGTAAAGTCAAACTGATTAAGTGGCCAGTACCTGGTCTAAGTCGTGTTCCTTGATGGTCTGTAGGGTTGAGGAGTGACTCGAGGTGCCTGCTCTGAAGGGGCCATTCTCTCTCGCTCTCTCTCCCGTCGACCTCTCTCCCCCGTAGCACCCCTCCTGGACGCGGAGGCGTGCCGGAATGACGTCCTTTGGCTGGAAGAGGCGAGTGGGGGAGAAGGTGTCCCGGGCGGCGGCACAGACGTTCGAGGCAGCGGCAGCGGCGGTGGGAGAGGACGGGGCGGTGGAGTCCGACGTGGACTGGCTGCACGTGACCAAGCGCCGGCGGGAGACACTGCAGGAGGACTGCGCCGCCAAGAGCAAGAGGCTGAAGGACGAGGGAGCCTTCTTCTCGGAGAACGGCAGGTGAGCCTGGACCCGACACCCCACTGGCCCAGGGGGCAATCGGACTGTGGGCGGGGTACCCTCTGACCCAGGGGCACAGGGGCACGGGTCGGTGCACCCACCCACTGGATGTCCGCCGTCTCTAAGAGTATGTGATGATCCCGGTTGGAGGGAATGCCCTCAATTATTTTATACACCTCTATAAGATCACCCCTCATCCTCCTGCGCTCTAAGGAATACAGTCCTAGCCTGCCCAACTTCTCCCTCCAGCTCAGACCCGCGAGTCCTGGCAGTGGGCAATCTTGGAAGGGATGGAAGATAGGCACAAAATGCTGGAGTAACACAGCAGGTCAGGCAGCATCTCTGGAGAAAAGGAATGGGCAACGTTTCGGGTCGAGATCCTTCTTCAGACTGAGAGTCAGGGGAGAGTGACACGAGAGATATAGACGGTGATGGAGAGAGATATAGAACAAATGAATGAAAGATATGCATAAAGTAACCATGATCAAGGAGACAAGCCATAGTTAGCTGAGGGCTAGGTGAAAACGAGTTACAGACAATGACACGCAACAAGACGACTTTGAAGCTGGTATGACTTGGGTGGGGGAGGGACGGGTGTTCACAACATTCAATGGACTCTTCAATTCCAAAGTGAAGAAGGTTATGAACCAAGTCTGTAATGGAGTTGGATTGTTTTCCCTGCAGTGTAGAGGTTGCAGAAAGACATGACAGAAGTATATAACATTGTAAGATGCCCTATCTACACTAGTCAGACCCTTTTCCCAGGGTGACAAATACGGTGAGGGGAGCAGAGTTTATCGGAGATGTGCAGGACAACTGTTTATTACACAGGTTGGTGGATGCTGGGAATGCACTGCGGGAAATGGTGGTGGAGGCAGATCCAGTTGTTGCATTTACGAGGCTTTTAGCCAGGCACGTGGATACGGAGGGATACGGATCACGTGCAGGCAGAGGAGATTAGTTTCATTTGGAAGGTTGACCCAAAATGCTGGAGTAACTCAGCGGGACAGGCAGCATCTCAGGAGAGAAGGAATGGGTGGCGTTTCGGGTCGAGACCCATCCTCAGACAGTCGGGGAGAGGGAGTCTGGAGATATGGAATGGTAAGGTGTGAGAACGACAGATCAAAGGGAATGATGATCATGGAAATATAGAACGGTTCATTGTTGGCTGAGGGGAAGGTGACAACGAGGCATACGATCAGTAATATTTAATCGGGAGGACAGTAGAACTAATTGGAAAACTAGGATGGGGAGAGAGGGAAAGCAAGGGTTATTTGAAGTTGGAGAAATCAATATTAATTCCTCTGGGTTGCAAGCCGTCTCTACCTCGTTTGGTGTCAGGTTTTATTGTTTGACACTCCTGTGAAGGCTCCACCAATAGCCTGTGTGTGCTGCATATAACGCTGGCACGATGCAGGGCTCTCACAACTTTTTTTCTTTGTTGTCGGTAGCTTTTTAGGTTGCCAAATGACAGTTTAGGTGGTCATTTAAGACGGCTTGCATGACGCATGCGATAATGTGCTCGGACGAAGTGCGTAGTTAACAATTATGCTCAATGAAGCATTCACACATTATTTCTGCTTCAAATAAAGTCACAAACTAAACATATTCACCAGTCAAGACATGACATATACCACAATGACATGCAGCAAAATTATAATAGAGTATCTCAACTCTTTTTACACGTTGCAATGAATGCAATTTCTATTTTATCTTTCCACTTCCAAACAAAAATGTGGTTGGATTATTCAGCGTATGATCAACCTCGGTGAGACCAAGCGCAGGCTTGGCGATCGCTTTGCACAACGCCTCCACTCAGTTCGCAATAACCAACCTGATCTCCCGGTGGCTCAGCACTTCAACTCCCCCTCCCATTCCGAATCCGACCTTTCTGTCCTGGGCCTCCTCCATGGCCAGAATGAGGCTCACCGCAAATTGGAGGAGCAGCACCTCATATTTCGCTTGGGCAGTTTACACCCCAGCAGTATGAACATTGGCTTCTCTAATTTCAGGTAGTCCTTGCTATCTGCCTCCTTCCCCTCCCATTACCAGCTCTCCCACAGCCTACTGTCTCCGCCTCTTCCTTTCTTTTGTTCGTCCCGCCCCCGCCATCAGTCTGAAGAGGGTATCGACCCGAAACGTCGCCTATTCCTTCGCTCCATAGATACTGCCTCACCCACTGATTTCCTCCAATGTTTTTGTCTACCAATGGGATCCCACCACCTGCCACATCTTCCCATCTCCTCCCCTGTCTGCTTTCCGCAGAGACTGCTCCCTCTGTAATTCCCTGCCCAATTCATCCTTTCCCACCCAAATCACCCCCTCTCCTGGCACTTTACCTTGCAACGGCAGGAAATGCTACACTTGTTGCTTTACCTACCCCCTTGACTCCATCCAAGCAGTCTTTCTAGGTGCGGCAGAGGTTCACCTGCAAACTCATCTATTGCATCCGCTACTCTCGGTGTCAGCTGCTCTACATCGGTGAGACCAAGCGTAGGCTTGGCGATCGCTTCGCCCAACACCTCCGCTCGGTTCGCAATAACCAACCTGGTCTCCTGGTGGCTCAGCACTTCAATTTTCCCTCCCATTCCGAATCCGACCTTTCTGTCCTGGGCCTCCTCCATGGACAGAGGCCCACCGTAATTTGGAGGAGCAGCACTTCATATTTCGCTTGGGCAGTTTATACCCCAGCGGAATGAACAATGACTTCTCCAATTTCAGGTAGTCCCTTTCTCCTCCCCTTCCCAGCTCTCCCTCAGCCCACTGCCTCCACCTCTTCCTTTCTTCTTCCCGTCCACCCCCCCCCCCCACATCAGTCTGAAGAAGGGTATTGATCCGAAATGTCGCCCATTTCCTTTGCTCCATAGATGCATAGGGCAAAAATCAAAAAGGGCCACTTTACAACATAATTGTATAAGGGGTAAGAGTGTTGTTGTAAAAACAAGCCTGAAGGCTTTGTGTCTCAATGCAAGGAGCATTCGTAATAAGGTGGATGAGTTGAATGTGCAGATAGCTATTAATGACTATGATATAGTTGGGATCACGGAGACATGGCTCCAGGGTGACCAAGGCTGGGAGCTGAACATCCAGGGATATTCAATATTCAGGAGGGATAGAGAGAAAGGAAAAGGAGGTGGGGTAGCGTTGCTGGTTAGAGAGGAGATTAACGCAGTGGAAAGGAAGGACATTAGTTTGGAGGATGTGGAATCGGTATGGGTAGAGCTGCGAAACACTAAGGGGCAGAAAACGCTGGTGGGTGTTGTGTACAGGCCACCTAACAGTAGTAGTGAAGTTGGAGATGGTATCAAACAGGAAATTAGAAATGCGTGCGAAAAAAGGCAAAACCGTTATAATGGGTGACTTCAATCTACATATAGATTGGGTGAATCAAATTGGCAGGGGTGCTGAGGAAGAGGATTTTTTGGAATGTATGCGGGATAGTTATCTAAATCAACATGTAGAGGAACCAACAAGAGAGCAGGCTATTTTAGACTGGGTATTGAGTAATGAGGAAGGGTTAGTTAGCAGTCTTGTTGTACGTGCCCCCTTGGGCAAGAGTGACCATAATATGGTTGAGTTCTTCATTAGGATGGAGAGTGGCATTGTTAATTCAGAAACAATGGTTCTGCCTTAAAGAAAGGTAACTTTGAGGGTATGAGATGTGAATTGGCTAAGATTGACTGGCAATTAATTCTAAAAGGGTTGACGGTGGATATGCAATGAAAGACATTTAAAGACTGCATGGATGAATTACAAAAATTGTTCATCCCAGTTTGGCAAAAGAATAAATCAGGGAAGGTAGTGCATCCGTGGATAACAAGGGAAATCAGGGATAGTATCAAAGCGAAGGATGATGCGTACAAATTAGCCAGAAAAAGCAGCATACCGGAGGACTAGGAGAAATTCAGAGACCAGCAGAGGAGGACAAAGGGCTTAATTAGGAAAGGAAAAATAGATTATGAAAGAAAACTGGCAGGGAACATAAAAACTGACTGCAAAAGTTTTTATAGATATGTGAAAAGAAAGAGATTAGTTAAAACAAATGTAGGTCCCTTGCAGTCAGAAACAGGTGAGTTGATCATGGGGAACAAGGATATGGCGGACCAATTGAATAACTACTTTGGTTCCGTCTTCACTAAGGAAGACATAAATAATCTGCCGGAAATAGCAGGGGACCGCGGGTCAAAGGAGTTGGAGGAATTGAGTGAAATCCAGGTTAGCCATGAAGTGGTGTTGGGTAAATTGAATGGATTAAAGGCTGATAAATCCCCAGGGCCAGATAGGCTGCATCCCAGAGTACTTAAGGAAGTAGCTCCAGAAATAGTGGATGCATTAGTAATAATCTTTCAAAACTCTTTAGATTCTGGAGTAGTTCCTGAGAATTGGCGGGTAGCAAACGTAACCCCACTTTTTAAGAAGGGAGGGAGAGAGAAAACGGGGAATTACAGACCAGTTAGTCTAACATCGGTAGTGGGGAAACTGCTAGAGTCAGTTATTAAAGATGGGATAGCAGCACATTTGGAAAGTGGTGAAATCATTGGACAAAGTCAGCATGGATTTACAAAAGGTAAATCATGTCTGACGAATCTTATAGAATTTTTCGAGGATGTAACTAGTAGCGTGGATAGGGGAGAACCAGTGGATGTGGTGTATCTGGACTTCCAGAAGGCTTTCGACAAGGTCCCACATAAGAGATTAGTATACAAACTTAAAGCACACGGCATTGGGGGTTCAGTATTGATGTGGATAGAGAACTGGCTGGCAAACAGGAAGCAAAGAGTAGGAGTAAACGGGTCCTTTTCACAATGGCAGGCAGTGACTAGTGGGGTACCGCAAGGCTCAGTGCTGGGACCCCAGCTATTTACAATATATATTAATGATCTGGATGAGGGAATTGAAGGCAATATCTCCAAGTTTGCGGATGACACTAAGCTGGGGGGCAGTGTTAGCTGTGAGGAGGATGCTAGGAGACTGCAAGGTGACTTGGATAGGCTGGGTGAGTGGGCAAATGTTTGGCAGATGCAGTATAATGTGGATAAATGTGAGGTTATCTATTTTGGTGGCAAAAACAGGAAAGCAGACTATTATCTAAATGGTGGCCGACTAGGAAAAGGGGAGACGCAGCGAGACCTGGGTGTCATGGTACATCAGTCATTGAAAGTGGGCATGCAGGTGCAGCAGGCAGTGAAGAAAGCGAATGGTATGTTAGCTTTCATAGCAAAAGGATTTGAGTATAGGAGCAGGGAGGTTCTACTGCAGTTGTACAGGGTCTTGGTGAGACCACACCTGGAGTATTGCGTACAGTTTTGGTCTCCAAATCTGAGGAAGGACATTATTGCCATAGAGGGAGTGCAGAGAAGGTTCACCAGACTGATTCCTGGGATGTCAGGACTGTCTTATGAAGAAAGACTGGATAGACTTGGTTTATACTCTCTAGAATTTAGGAGATTGAGAGGGGATCTTATAGAAACTTACAAAATTCTTAAGGGGTTGGACAGGCTAGATGCAGGAAGATTGCTCCCGATGTTGGGGAAGTCCAGGACAAGGAGTCACAGCTTAAGGATAAGGGGGAAATCCTTTAAAACCGAGATGAGAAGAACTTTTTTCACACAGAGAGTGGTGAATCTCTGGAACTCTCTGCCACAGAGGGTAGTCGAGGCCAGTTCATTGGCTATATTTAAGAGGGAGTTAGATGTGGCCCTTGTGGCTAAGGGGATCAGAGGGTTTGGAGAGAAGGCAGGTACGGGATACTGAGTTGGATGATCAGCCATGATCATATTGAATGGCGGTGCAGGCTCGAAGGGCCGAATGGCCTACTCCTGCACCTAATTTCTATGTTTCTATGTTTCTATGCTTCCTCACCTGCTGAGTTTCTCCAGCATTTTTGTCTACCCATTTACACAAGTTCTGTTATCCCACTTTCCTCACCCACTCCCTACACATTGGGGGCAATTTTACAGAGACAAGTTAACCTACAAAGCCAATGCGTCTTTGGGATGTGGGAGGAAACCCACACGTTTGCAAGGAGAATGTGCAAATTCAACACAGGCCGTGCCCGAGGATAGGATCGAACACAGATCTCTGGCGTGTGAGGCAGCAAGTCTACCAGCTGTGCCACTATATTTTCTCCGAGTGCTCTTGTTTCCTTCCACATTCCAAAGGTGTGCAGGAACCTATTTCTGACCCAACCCAAAACTTAATATTTTCCTTTTGTCCAGAGATTCTATCTGACCTGTTGAGTTACTCCAGCTTTTTGTGTCTATCTTTAGTTTAAACTAGCATCTGCAGTTCCTTCCTGCACACACAATACTATACGATAGAACTTTATTAATCTCAGGAGGGAAATTGTGTGTGTGTGTGTGTTTGTATGTGTATATATATACACACACACACACAGACACACACACACACACACACACACACACACACACACACACACACACACACACACACACATATATATATTTATATAGTTATACATATATAAATATACACAATTTTTTCACGTTTATAACATTGTCTACAGAGTACTATGTTTACATATTCTGTTGTGCTGCTGTAAGTAAGGATTTCATTGTTTTAACTGGGACGTGACAGAATAAAACACTCTTGACTCTTGACTTACTCCTCTAATGTGTGGGATAGAACTAGTGTACGGGTGATCGGTGGTCGGCGTGGACTCAGTGGGCTGAAGGGCCTGTTTCCACGCTGTATCTTTAAGTTAAACTAAAAATACTAAAACCAGAGGGAGTCTAAAGAAGGGTCTCTACCTGAAATGTCACCCAATTTCTTCTATCCAGAGATGCTGCCTGCTCCATGGAGTGCCCCCGCACAATTAAAGCATGGAATAGTCTTCACCCTACCATAGTTACCCAACCAGACGCAACTAAATTTAAGGTAGCTCTTTTTTCCCCAAGAACCCTTTTATGATTAAGTCCAAGTCAAGAGTCAAGAGTGTTTTATTGTCATGTGTCCCAGATAGGACAATGAAATTCTTGCTTGCTGCAGCACAACAGAATATGTAAACATAATACAGAACAGGAGATACAAGTTCAGTGTGTCTATATACCATAGACCATATATATACACAATAAATAAACAGTAAAATGCAATTGGCTGTTATTGTTCAGAGTTTGGAGTTTGGTGATGGACTCTCCACCACCTCCAGTTTAAATTCCCTTTAGAATATTTTTGAAGGACCAGGAAACCAAGAGGCAAGAGTTACTCTAGGGAGTTACTCCAGCTCCATGGAGTGATTCTGTGTTGATTTTCAGTGGTCGCGGCGAGGTGGCGACCGGACAGCAATGGCGGCCAGATTTCCTACAATGCAAAGGGAGAGCGAAAGTGCCCGGCGCCGACCAGTTACCGTGGCAGTGCGCATGTGCAGGGCGGCCGATGATGTGTTGGCCGTGGTTGTGCGCATGTGCAGGGGAAGGATGTGCAGGCAGTGGCAGTGCGCATGTGCAAGGCGGGTGGCCGTGCCGGCGGATGAGGAGTAGGGCGGAGAGCGGATCCCGGCGGCCCGGACACTGATGGCGGGCGGAGACGGAGAGTGACAGAGAGAGAGATAGAGAGGGGGACCCGCTCAGAGTTGAACGACAGGTGTCCCGAGTGCTTGCCAAGCCGGGCAAAATTACACGACTTTTAGGCAGGACGTTAGGTGGCGATTGGAACATGGGCAACCGTTAATTTCGAGCCCTGCGGTGGCGCAGCGGTTGAGTTGCTGCCTTACAGCGAATGCAGTGCCGGAGACCCGAGTTCGATCCCGACTATAGGTGCTGTCTGTACGGAGTTTGTACGTTCTCCCCGTGACCTGCGTGGGTTTTCTCCGAGATCTTCGGTTTCCTCCCACACTCCAAAAACGTACAGGTTTGTAGGTTAATTGGATCGGTAAATGTAAAAATTATCCCTGGTGGGTGTAGGATAGTGTTAATGTGCAGGGATCGCTGGTCGGTGAAGACTCGGTGGGCCTGTTTCCACGCTGTATCTCTTAACTAAACTAAAGTAATATCCAGTGTTCCAGCAGAGGGAGTATGTGATCCATGCACTCGAATGGAACCAGAGAGAGAGTCAAGAGACATCAATCCTCAATTGTATCGACAACAGAACAGCACAAACACAATAACACACAAATAATTTTTCACAGTGAATGGCAGGACCCCGGGGAATGTAGTAGATCAGAGGGATCTAGGAGTGGAGGTACATAGTTCTCTGAAAGTAACATCATTAGATACCAATAAACAAACAAAAAATAACAAGTTCAATAAATTGAAAAAAAACAATATTAGTTCAAAACAAAATGAAAACCTAAACCTGTACCTTTTTTTCGATGGAAGTAGTGAGATTAGAGCGTGGCCAGGGTGGGTGTGGGTCTCTGATGATGCTGGCTGCCTTTTTGAGGCAGCGCCTCCTGTAGATCCCTTCGATGGTGGGGAGGTCAGTACCCGTGATGGACCGGACCGGGGCAGTGTCCACCACTCTCTGTAATCTCCTTCGTTCCTGGGCATTAGAGTTGCCGAACCAGGCCATGATGCAACCAGTCAATGTGCTCCCTGTGGTACACCTGTGGCAGTTACAACAACATACACCACTAGGGAAGGGCAGTATGTAAGGATGTGCATCAAATGTGTTTGTGCAGATACCTAGCAGTATTCTAGTTGCTGGTTCATACGGTCTAGGAGCAGAATTTGACCATTCGGCCCATCAAGTCTACTCCGCCATCCAATCATGGCTGATCTATTCTTCCCTCTCAACCCAATTCTCCTGCCTTCTCCCCATAACCCCTGACACCCGTACTGATCAAGAATCTATCAATCTCATCCGTAAAAATATCCACTGACTTGGCCTCCGCAGCCAGCTGTGGGGATGAATTCCACAGATGTGGTCTTTGCAGCAATATCTTGACTTGTTGCAACGCAATTTGCTGGTAAAATCTCCAGCAGAGGGAGTGTATGATGCATGCATTCGGGTTGAACTGGAGAGAGTCAAGAGAGTTTAATTGTAATATGAACCGACATTGGAACAATTAAATTCCTACTTGCAGCAGCGCAACAAGCCCTGTAAAGGCACAGAGTGCTGGAGTAACTCAGCGGGTCAGGCAGCAGCTCTGGAGAACATGGATAGGTGACGTTTCACAGAGTGCTGGAGTAACTCAGCGGGTCAGGCAGCATCTGTGGAGAACATGGATAGGTGATGTTTCACAGAGTGCTGGAGTAACTCAGTGGGTCAGGCAACATCTGTGGAGAACATGGATAGGTGACATTTCTGGCCGGGACCCTTTCGTTTAGTTTAGGGATACTGAGCGGAAACAGACGTCGCAGTGGCGCAGCGGTAGAGCTACTGCCTCACAGCGCCAGAGACCCGGGTTTGATCCTGACTACAGGTGCTGTCTGTACGGAGATTGTTTGTTCTCCCCATGACCTGCGTGAGATTTGTTCCGATCTTCGGTTTCCTTGAACATTCCAAAGACGTACAGGTTTGTAGATTAATTGGCTTGGTATAAAAATGTGCTCTGATAGTGTTTGTGCGGGGATCGCTGGTCAGTGTGGGCTCGGTGGGACGAAGAGCCTGTTTCCACACTCTATCTCGAAACTAAACTAAGACCCTTCTTCTGACTCAAGAAGGCGGCTAAGTGTTTCAGATAGAAGGGAATCATTTACTGGTCGGTGATATCGATCCTGTCCATCGCTCTTCCCTGCCCTCACTGTAAACCCTGCTGACCCGTAATAACTGTCCAACTCCCACCAATGGAGCTGCCTCTGTCCATGCATTTCAGACCACGGCTACTCTCTGTGCAAATACAGATGCCCCGTAGAGAGCACACTGTCGTGTTGCATCACAGCTTGGGTTGGGAACAGCTCTGCCCAAGATCGCAAGAAATCGCACAGAGTTGTGGATGTAGCCCAGTCCATCACACAGACCACACTCCCCATCATTGTAGATGTAGCCCAGTCCATCACACAGGCCACACTCCCCACCATTGTAGATGTAGCCCAGTCCATCACACAGACCACACTCCCCATCATTGTAGATGTAGCCCAGTCCATCACACAGGCCACACTCCCCACCATTGTAGATGTAGCCCAGTCCATCACACAGACCACACTCCCCACCGTCGACTCCATCTACACTTCACGCTGCCTCGGGAAAGCAGCCAACATAATCACAGACTTGTCCCTGTCCCACCCCAGTCATTTCTTCTTCTCCCCGCTCCCGTCCGGCAGAAGGTACAGAAGCTTGAAAGTGCACCACCAGACTCAGGAACAGCTTCTTCCTCTCTGTTATCAGGCTTCTGAACAGTCCTTCCATAAGCTAGGGTACTGTCCGATTCACCTCTACCCCATTGCGGACATTGGACTTTGTCTCTGGAACTGATGCGCTACAATGATGAGAACTATGTTCTGCACTCTGTATCTTCTCCTTTGCTCTACCTATTGTACTTGAGTTTAAACTGCTTGTAACTATGAAGGTATATCTGAACTGTTTGGATAGCGTGCAAAACAAAGCTTGTCATTGTGCCTTAATACATCAAAACCTAAATGATTTTTTAAAGCTTTTCCTCGTGTCACTTTTGGTTGGTTTTCGATTCGCCTTTATTTAGTTTAGTTTAATTTATTATGGTCACATGTACCGAGGTACAGTGAAAAGCATTTTTGTTGTGTGCTATCCAATAAAAGAAAACACTATACATGATTGCAATCAGCGGCTGAGGCAGAATCTATGGAGCGAAGGAATATTCCTTTGCTCCATAGATGCTGCCTCACCCGCTGTGTTTCTCCAGCATTTTTGTCTACCTTTGATTTTTCCAGCATCTGGTGTTCTTTCTTAAACATGATACAATGTAGGTTACAGCCTTTATTGCAAGGTAATGTCTGATTAAACATAGTTCAAAAGGTGTCCAATGAGGAGATGGGAGGCCAGGACTGCACTCTTAGCTGGTGATAGGATGGTTCAGTTGCCTGTTAACAGCAGGGAAGAAACGGTCCCTGAATCTGGAGGTGTGCGTTTTCACACTTCTGTGCCTCTTGCCTGATGGGAGAGGGGAAGAGAGGGAGTGACCGGCGTGAGACAGGTCCTTGATTATGCTGCTGGCCTTGCCGGGGAAGTGTGAGGTACGGATGGGGTGGAATGTAAGTTGTTTCCGGCCCCACCTCTTCTCCAGCTTTTTTCTCCTCGCCACAATCAGTGCGAACAAATGTCCCGAACCAAAACACCACTTATCCATGTCTCCACAGAAGCTGCCTGAACCGTAGAGGTACTCACAAAGTGCATCACTTTATGTCTTCTTTTGAAAACCAGCACCTGCAGTTCCTTGGGCCTTCGGGTTCGCCGACTCTCACGTACATTGCTGATGGGGTTGCCAATGTTCTCACTCCCAAATAAGGGACAAAGAGTCAAAATAAGGTACAAATTCCCGACGGCAATTCGTTGACCGACTCGGCCGTGGCTGGGTGAATGATGAGTTGTCCCAGGTGCTGGACTGCACACAAAGCCCAGCCGGCGGGCCAGCTGAGGAGTTTTGGCCCGGCACCCCATCCAACTCATGAACCGATGATCGGCCATGAGAAGGAGGTGTGGTGGTGTCGGCGGTAAGCGAAGGTCGGACAGCTGGCCGGGCTGCCGACCGACGGGGCCACGGGCGAGGCGCTGCTGCTGCTGCTGCACTCCATGGGCTGCACTACGTCGGGACGGGTGAGGCAGGTCTGGACGCGGCGCTCCGACCCGACAGTCCCCTCGACCCGAGTAGTAGCAGTCAAATACGGGACAAGGGCGGCCCCGTAACGGGACAAACCAATTTAGCCCAAAATACGGGATGTCCCGGCTAATACGGGACAGTTGGCAACCCCAATTGCTGACCCGCAGAGTTACTCAAGCGCTTTGTGTGGGTTTTTTTTATTCTTGACAGGCTGAATGTTTAGTATTTTAAATTATATAAAGCTTTTAGTGTGTGTATTCTTGTGCCCTTCCACAGCTCGCTGTTGCACCATAGAAACATAGAAAGTAGGTGCGAGAGTAGACCACCAGGTCCGTCGAGCGCGCACCGCCATTCGCTCATGGCTGAACACTAAACAGACACACTTACCCACAAACAGTAGACACAAGACACAGAACACAAGACACTACCCTCCCCTTTATACCGCTATCACCCCTCTCCACCCCAAGAACCTCGTGATCTCCTGGGGGAGGCAAAAAACCGGATAAAAACCCAGGTCCAATTCGGGAAAAAAATCCGGGAAATTCCTCTCCGACCCCAATCCAGGCGATCGACACTTGTCCAGGAGATCACTCAGGTCTTACTATACTAACCATACCTAGGTCCATATCCCTGCCCTCTCCCCGTAGCCCCTTATCCCCTTGGCAGCTAAAAAAACAACCATGTGAATGGCATCAGTAGGATGGGGAGCTACTCTCCCAGGGCAGAGGTGTGTACGCCCCTGTTGTGGGCCCGCTTCACAACTGTGTCTATCCCAGCCTTTAGTTTAGTTTAGAAATACAGCATGGAAACAAGCCCTTCGGCCCACCGAGTCCTCGCCGACCAACCACCAGTTCTATCCTGCACAGTCGGAGCAATTCACAGAAGCCAATTAACCTACAAACCTGCATACCATTGGGATGTGGGAGGAAACTGGAGCACCTGGGGGAAACCCACGCGGTCATAGGGAGAACGTGCAAACTCCGCAAAGACAGCACCTGTTGTCAGGATCGAATCCGGCTCTCTGGCGCTGTAAGGCAGCCGCTCTACCAATAGTCAATAGTGTTTTATTTGTCACATGTGCCACTGCAGAGTGAAATTCATTTTGCATATATTACACATGCGGTCGCCACCAGTTTTGACACCACTATTCAAACTACACAGTCCAGTTGTCGTCCCCCCCCCCCCCGCGAGCTCGATGTACTGGAGCAGTTCCCGTGAACCAACATCCCTCTACTCTCCTCTCCTTACCCGGCCATCTTTGTGTCCCGGGGTCACCTCCTGCAGCCGTCCCTGAATATGCTGGAGGCATCACCCAGTTCACCCTCCCACCAGGCCCTTGCTCCTTGCACCCGACTTCTCCATCCGCTGAGTCTTCGGGCAGGTTCCCGGTCTCGCTGAACGACGAGCCTTTGGGCAGGTTTTCAGACCGGCTGTGCCAACCCTACAAATGGATGTGATGGATGACGGAGTTTGAGTAATGTTAGAATAAGGGAAACGTCTGGACAGTGCCAGTCATCCTCTCCCTCACTCCTGCCAGCAGCCACAGTCTGGGAATGGTTGCCACCCCCCCCCCACACCCCAATCTATGCATGTTGGACATAACATCGAAGATAGACACAAAACATGCTGGTGTAACTCAGCGGGTCAGACAGCATCTGTGGAGAAATGGAATAGGTGACGTTTTGGGACGAGATCCTTCTTCAGACTGAGTGTCAGGGGGTAGGGAAACGAGAGGTATGAAAAATAAATCAGAATAAATCAGAGCCAGTACCGATGAACCAGGAAAGGTGGAGCCCACAATCGAACTGAAATTAGCAGGACGATTAAGTGGGGGAGGGATGGAGAGAGAGGGAATGCAAAGGTTACTTGAAATTAGAGAAATCAACTGGGTTCATCCCGCTGGGGTGTAAGCTGCCCAAGCAAAAGATCAGGTGCTGTTCCACCAATTTGCGCTGGGCCTCACTCTGTCAGTGGAGGAGGCCCAGGACAGAAAGGTCAGTGTGGGAATGGGCAGGGCCGGATTTAGATGAAGAGAGGCCCTAAGCTGTTCCACTTGCGAGGCCCCCTCCGCGTTGGTTTTCAGCGCTGGCGGCGAGGCAGCGACCGGACAGCCATGGCGGCCAAATCTCCCACAATTCAAAGCGAGGGAGAAAGTGCCCAGCGCCGACCAGTTGCTGTTACAGTGCGCATGCGCAGGGCGGCCGATGATGTGCTGGCGCATGTGCAGGGGGGAGGACGTGCAGGCCGCAGCAATGCGCATGTGCAAGGCGGGCTGCCGTGCTGGCGGATGAGGAGCGAGCAGAGCCCGACGGCCCGGACACGGATCGTGGGGGGGAGATGGAGAAAGAGAGATAGAGAGGGGGGCCTGCCCAGAGTTGAACGGTAGGTGTCCTGCCTTGGCCAGAGGCCCCCCTAGACTTCGAGGCCCTAAGCTTAAGCTTGTCTATCTTATAGGTAAATCTGGCCCTGGGAATGGGAGATCTATGCATGTTGGGCATAACATCGAAGGATTGCCCAATTTGGTGCTTGCTCTCGCCGATACATCCTCTGTCAGCAGAATCCTTTATATTTATGTGAGATATTTTACGGCGTATAAAACAAGACGACAATGCTGTAGCCAGATGGGTTCTCTTGTGGTTGTTCCCTGGCCCCCCTGCCCTGGGACTGGCTCAGACCCTGGGTTACTCCACTGCTAACTCTGCAACTTTCATTTACTGTAAAACACATGAAGGCTTTGTTGGCAGCGGGTTTCAATCATGTAGTGGATTAGCTGAAAGGCTGACACATGGGAATTGAGGCATCATGACTCAATTCCGAAATCCATTATCAGCTGCGCAAATGTTGTGTTTAGGATGCTGCCGTCTCCCAGCATCCTCCCAGCAGAGATAGGTACCATTTCCACCCCAGTCATGCCCGCTCTCTGTATCACCTGAACCTGTGGTATAAGCTTGACGTAGGGAGGAGACAAAATGCTGCAGTAGCTCAGTGGGTAAGGCAGCATAGATACAAAAAGCTGGAGCAACTCAGCCAGACAGGCAGCATCTCTGGAGAGAAGAAATGTGTGTCGAGACCCTTCCTCAGACTGAGAGTCACGGGAAAGGGAAACGAGAGATAAAGACGATGATGTAGAGGGATATAGAACTATGAATGAAAAATATGCAAAAAAGTAATGATCATAAAGGAAACAGGCCATTGTTAGCTGTTGGGTGAGAACGAGAAACTTCTTCACCCTCGTTGGAGAGAGGAGGAGAACGTCTTGAAAGTAGGCATTCCTTGAGAAGGTTGTGCATTGTAGCAGTCAAAATGGTAGAAACAAGGAACTGGAGATGCTGGTTGACCAAGGAAAGAGACAAAGTGCTGGAGTAACGGAGCGGATCAGGCAGCATCCTTGGAGAACACGGACAGGTGCCATTTTGGGTCAGAACCCTTGTTCAGACATTGTGGTGGGGAGAGGTGGGGCTGGGACAATGCCTGTTATGTGACAGGTAGAGGTGGTGCTGCCATGCAGCTGCGGCTTGCCTGCAGTCCGTCTGTCTTTTTATTTTTTTCTTGTTTTCTTTTGTCTTGTTGGACGTATGTTTTAGTTTATTTTAGTTGTGTATGTGTGGGGGGGCGGGGGAAACTTGTTTTAGTCTCTTTCTTCGGGGGAATGCAACCTTTTCTTGTCGTATCTCCATCTCCGTCTGCGCTGAGGCCTAATCGCAGAGCTGGCGGCCTCCAACTGGGGCCGGAGGCAGAGCCAGGACTCACCATCGCGAAACTGGCCGACTTCGGGGCTGCGGTGGCGCTGTGGCGGCCCGACTTCGGAGACTCGGAGGCTTTGGCAGCGTCGGGAGCTCGGTCGACAGTGGACGACAGTGGGAGCTCAGCGGCAGTGGACGGCAGGTCCCAGGTTGGCGACCGATTGTCCAGAGCTCCCGCAACAACAGCTTCGTCCACTGGACTGGAGGGTGCCAGCTTTGTCCGCCCTGGGCTGCGGAGTTTGAATCGGCCCGTTCGCGGAGCTCGGATTCGGCCGCGGGACTTGCCATCACCCGGCGGGGGGGGCCCAACATCGAAAGCCTTGATCGCCTCAACGCAGAGGGAGAACAAGGAAGGAAGAGAAAAGGACTTTAAGACTTTTGCCTTCCACCACTAAGGAGATGCCTGGTAGACTCACTGTGGTGCATGTTAAACTGTGTTCACTGTGGGTTCTGGTATTTTATTCTCTGTCATGACTGCAAGGCACGCAATGTCGTACAAACTAAAAGTTTGAATGACAATAAAGGAAACTTTATACTTTATACATACCAGGGTGGACGAAGACCAGAGATGCAAAGACAAAATCTTAGATAAGGAGCGAAGGATAGAAGAGGCGTGAAATGTGAAGCCACAAGATGAAATATTGGTGGAAAGTGACAACGGAGGTGGTAACGGGTGAAATGGGGGCACGCCCAGGAGGGGCACAGGGAGGGGGGGGGCTAGGGGATGGGGGGATGGGAGGGTTGTTTACCTATATCTTGAGAATTCAGGGTTCATTAGACTTTTAGTCTGTAGAAGGATCCCAACCCAAAACATCACCCATCCTTTTTTTCCAGGCGTGCTGACTGACCCACTGAATTACCCCAGCACGTTGTGTCTTTTTTTTGTGGAAACCAGCATCTGCTGTTCCTTAACTCCCTTGAAAGGGGGTTAAAAAACGGAGAGGGGGATGTTATCTAAAATTGGAGAATTCAACAATCAAACCGCTGGGTTGCAAGCTACCCAAGCAAAATGTGAGGTGCTGTTCCTCCAGTTTGCGCTGGGCCTCACTCTGACAGTGGAGGAAGCCCAGGAGAGAGAGGCCGGTGTGGGAATGGGATAACTAAGAGCTGTTTGTATTTGCGGCAGGTACTGGGAGGCGATCGGTCGGTGGGATGAAGCTATTCAGCTGACGCCGGACTGTGCAGCCCTGTACGAGATGAAGGCTCAGGTACCGTACACCACATCGCCCCCAGCCGCCACTCTGTGCTTCCTACTGTAACCTGGAACCATGCGCTGGGGGCAGAGTTTACAGATGTGCCGGGCTTGTTTATACACGTCAAGAGTCCGGAGAGATTTATTGTCACATGTCAGATAGAACAATGAAATTATTCCACAATAGAATATGTAGACATGGTAGACACAAGATGCTGGAGTAACTCAGCGGGACAGGCAACACCCATTCCTTCTCTCCAGAGATGCTGCCTGTCCCGCTGGGTTTGTGTCTACCTTCGATTTAAACCAGCATCTGCAGTTCCTCCCTACACATGTAAACATAGTACACTGGAAACAATACAATAAACGAGGAAAAAAAAGTTCAGTGTGTACTCGTCCCTAACATCCTTTCCCACCCAAACCACCCCCTCCCCAGGTACCTTCTGCAACCACAGGATATGCAACACCTGTCCCTTTACCTCCCCCCTCGATTCTGTCCCGGGGCGCTGACAGTCCTTCCAGGTGAGGCAGAGGTTCACTTGCTCCTCCTCCAACCTCATCTACTCTATCCGTTGTTCCAGGTGTCGACTCTTACACATCGGCGAGACCAAACGTAGACTGGCCGATCGTTTCACTGAACACCTTCACTCAGTCCGCCTGGACCTACCTGATCTCCTGGTTGCTAAAGACTTTAATTCCCCTTCCCATTCCCACATTGACCTTTCTGTCCTGGGCCTCCTCCATTGTCATGTGAGGCTAAATGCAAATTGGACGAACGCCACCTCATATTTCGCTCGGGCAGCTTACACCCTAGCGGTATGAACATTGACTTCTCTAACTTCAAGTAACCCCTACATTCCATCTCTCCCCCACCCAATTCGCACCAACTTCTCGCTCTCACCTAACAAACATCTAACAGTGGCCTGTTTATCCTTGTTACTTTTTTGCATATCTTTCATTCATTTGTTGTATATGAAATCTCATCGCCTATATCTCTCGTTTTCCTTTCCCCTGACTCTAGTTTGAAAAAGGGTCCAGACCTGAAATGCCACCCATTCCTTCTCTCCGGTGATGCTGTCTGTCCCACTGAGATATTCCAGCATTTTGTGTCTATCTTCAGTTTAAACCAGCATCTGCAGTTCCTTCCTACACTAATCAAGAATCCGTCAATTTCTACTTAAAAATACCAATTGATGGCCTCCACAACCTTCTGTTGCAAAGTGAATCTGTGGAATTCACCACCTCCTGACTAAAGAAATTCCTCCCTATCTCTTTTGTAAAGGAATGCCCTTTAATTCTGAGGCTGTGACCTCTGGTCCTAGACACCCACCAGTGGAAACATCCTCTCCACATCCACTCTATCCTGGCCTTTCACTATACGGTAAGTTTCAATGAGGTCCCCCTCATCCTTCTAGACTCCAGCGAGTACATGTGCAGTGACGTCAAGCGCTTATCATATGCTAACCCACTCATTCCTGGGATCATTCTGGTAAACCTCTGGAGGTTCTCTGCAGTGTGCAGGAACAGAGCAGCCAGTTTTGGCAAAGTCCACTCCTGCAATTTGGTAATGTTCAAACACAGTCTGTTTCTCGTCATGTTGACCGTGTATTGGCCAGGATGCGGAGGAACTTGGGCCATGGAGCATAGAACAGGGCTGGCTCTTTGAAACACAATGGCTGTGCCAAACACGATGCCAAGTTAAACTAATCTCTGCCTGCACGTGATCCACATCCCTCCATTCCCTGCATATCCATGCGTCTATCTAAAAGCCCCAATCTAAAAAACACCACTATCGTATCTGCCTTCACCCCCTCCCCTGGCACCCACCACCCTCTGTAAAGAAAAACATACCCATTAAACTTAAGGAGACAAAGTCAGGCAGCATCCCTGGAGAACGTTTTGGGTTGGGACTGATTGTGGGGTGAGGAGGAAGTTAGAAAGTTGGGAGAGAGGAGAGGCAGGACAAATTGTGGCAGGTCATAGGTGGCCACAGGCCTAGGGGAGGGGGGTTGGATAAACATCAACTATCCATCTTCTCCACAGATGCCGCCTGACCCACTGAGTTGTCCTTTTGTGTAAACCAGCATCTGCAGTTCCTTGTCTTCTGTTAAGCTTTGCCCCTCACCTTAAAGCTATGCCCTCCAGATAGAAGGAAGGAATTGCAGATGCTGAAATCTTCATCAAAAAATAAAGTGCTGGATTGGAGGAAGTCAGCTGGTCAGGCAGCGTCTATGGAAGGAAATGGACAAAGTAGCGGGTCAGGACCCTTCTTCATTCTGACAAAGGAGCCTGATCTGAAATATCGTGCAAGATCCTGAGGGGAATGGATCGGGTGAACACACACAGAGCCTTTTACCCAGAGTAGGGGAATCTAGAACCAGATGACATGGATGATGAGGGGGGAATAACTTAATACAATTGGGCAACTTTTTCATACAAAAGTTTAGTTTAGAGTTTAGTTTTGGTTTGGAGACACAGCGGGTGGGAACACACCCTTCGGCCCACCGAGTCTGCGCCCACCATTGATCACCCCACTCACTAGTTCTATCCTACACACCGGGGACACTTTACAGAAGCCAATTCACCTACAAACCCGCACGTCTTTGGGATGCGGGAAGAAACCTGAGCAACTCACGCGGTCACAGAGAGAATGTGCAAATATTGTACAGACAGCATCCGTAGTCAGGATTGATCCCGTGTCTCTGGCACTGCAAAGCAGCAACTATACCGCTGCGTCACCATGCTTCCCTGTGCTCCTGCAGATGTGTGATTAAGTCTGGCCCCTCGATTGTGGGTAACCCAAGGGGACACACTGTCTCGGGAGCGTGGGTTGTGTGGGAGAGTAGAGGCGGTAAATGACCCTAATGAGCAACACGGCATCAGCCACGGTGGTATAGTGAAGGACACAGAGTGCTGGAGTAACTCAGCGGGTCAGGCAGCATCTGTGGAGAACATGGATAGGTGACGTTTCACAGAGTGCTGGAGTAACTCAGCGGGTCAGGCAGCATCTGTGGAGAACATGGATAGATGACGTTTCATAGAGTGCTGGAGTAACTCAGCGGGTCAGGCAGCATCTGTGGAGAACATGGATGGGTGATGTTTCGGGTCAAGTAGTGCTAGTGTACGAGGTGATCGCTGGTCGTCACAGACACAGTGGCCAGAAAGGTCTGTTTCTGTGCTGTATCTCTAAAAGTAAGAAAAAAAAGGCCAATGACCCTCACCTGTATCCACCTATCACTCGCCAGGCTTTGTCCCTACCCCTCCAATCTCTCTTCCAGCTTTCAGCACCCTCTTTCATCTGTCTGAAGAATGGTCCCGACCTGAAACGGTGCCTATCCATGTTCTCCAGAGATGCTGCCTGTCCCGCTGAGTTAGAGACCTGGGTTTGATCCTGACTATGAATGCTGTCTGTACGGAGTTTGCACGTTCTCCCTGTGACTACGTGGGTTTCCGGTTTCCACTCGCATCCCAAGGATGTGTAGGAAGGAACTGCAGATGCTGGTTTAAACGAAAGATGGACACAAAGTGCTGCTGTAACTCAACGGGTCAGGCAGCATCTTTGCAGAAAACCGTCTATATCTCTCATTTCCCTTTCTCCCGACTCTCAATCTGAAGAAGGGTCTCGACCCAAAACGCACCCATTCCTTCTCTCCAGAGATGCTGCCTAACCCGTTGATTTACTCCAGCTTTGTGTGTCTATCTTCAGGTTTGTGGTTTATTTGGCTTCTCCATCGCTAGTGTGTAGGACAGAACTGTACAGGTGATCATTGGGCAGAGATAGACCGAAAATGCTGGAGTAAATGGCCTGTCCCACTTGGCCGTCATTTGCGCCTCATTTACGCGTCTTTTGTAAAATAGGTCGACTCGTCGTTACGCGCGATGTCGCGTGCAAATCATGGCGCACGGCGACGCATGGTTACGCACGGTGACATAACCAAGCGTCACCATGCGATACACGTGAGACGTCGGGACGCCAGCGTGCGACACCAATGCGTCAGCGTGCGTACGCGATACGTCACGCAGGTGGCGTGCGAGGTTTTCGTGCAGCACAAAATCCTGGAGCGCTGCGCGATACCGCGCGCAACTCCACATTCCTGCACGCCTCTCCATGCGCCCGTCCCACGCTACCCGTGCATCACAACGCGTCGACCTATTTTACAAAAAACGCGTAAATGAGGCGCAAATGACATCAAAGTGGGACAGGCCCTTAACTCAGCGGGACAGGGAGCACCTCTAGGTGAGGTTTCGGGTCGAGACACTTCTTGTGATCGTTGGGAGGCGTGAACTGGGTGGACTGCAGCACCTTGTGCCTGGACTGCTACAGTCCACGGCCCCTCCCCAGCTCTGCAGGCTGCGTGCTCACTCTCGCTCTCCTCTCTCCTCCCCCGCCAGGTGCTGATGATCCTGAACGAGGTGTTCCGGGCGGTGCAGGCAGCGGAGGTGGCCGTCCGGCTGAAGCCGCGGTGGTGTGAGGCCTGGCAGACCCTGGGCCGGGCCCAGCTCAGCCTCGGGGAGGTGACCTTGGTGAGTGCTGCGGGATGGGAGGGCGAATTCCTTACTCTGCTGTCTCTGACATCTGCTTTACATAGAAACATAGAAAATAGGTGCAGGAGGAGGCCATTCGGCCCTTCGAGCCAGCATCGCCATTCATTGCGATCATGGCTGATCGTCCCCAATCAATAACCCGTGCCTGCCTTCTCCCCATATCCCTTGATTCCATTAGCCCCCTAGAGCTCTATCTAACTCTCTCTTAAATCCATCCAGTGATTTGGCCTCCACTGCTCTCTGTGGCAGGGAATTCCACAAATTCACAACTCTCTGGGTGAAAAAGTATTTTCTCACCTCAGTCTTAAATGGCCTTCTCTTTATTCTAAGACTGTGGTCCCTGGTTCTGGACTCGCCCAACATTGGGAACATGTTTCCTGCATCTAGCTTGTCCAGTCCTTTTATAATTTTATATGTTTCTATAAGATATCCCCTCATCCTTCTAAACCCCAGTGAATACAAGCTTAGTTTTTTCAATCTTTCCTCATATGACAGTCCCGCCATCCCAGGGATCAATCTCGTGAACCTACGCTGCACTGCCTCAATCACAAGGATGTCCTTCCACTGACCTAAACCTAGGATAGACACAAAAGGCTGGAGTAACTCAGTGGGACAGGCAGCATCTCTGGTGAGAAGGAATGGGTGACGTTTCGGATTGAGACCTTTCTTCAGTGTTATGCATTGCCCGGAACAATAACCACAACCTCAACTCTCCCTCCCGTCCCCACACTGACCTTTCTGTCCTGGGCTTCCTCCACTGTCAGTGAGGCCCAGCGCAAACTGGAGGAACAACACCTCATATACCCCAATACTATGAATATTGTCTTCTCTAACTTCAAGTGACCTTTGCCTTCCCTCTCTCTCCATCCCACACTCCCCTTTCCAGTTCCCCGACCAGTATCTCTGTTTGCTTTGTTGTTACCTTCTCCTAGCTAACAATGATTTACTCTACACTTTCCTTGATCTCCATCCCCTTTGTCTCTTTTTCACACCTTACATTTCCTTATCTCAGTATCTCCCTCTCCCCCGATTCAGTCTGAAGAAAGGTCTCGACCGAAACGTCACCCATTCCTTCTCCCCAGTGATGCTGCCTGTCCCTCTGAGTTACTCCAGCATTTTTTGTCTAATTTCGGTTTAAACCAGCATCTGCTGTACCTTCCTACCACAATGGAGTAAATTATTTAACATTAATTTACCTTGGAGCTTGAAACAGGACCGTAACTCACACACAGTGGCTGCTGCCTTTCACAATGAGTCCTGGTGGAGTCGCGCGCAAGTCCCGCGTCACCGTACTCTGGACGGTGTTTCCAATCTACCGCGCGCGCCCGTGACATTCCTGGCCAGCAAGCATGCCGGCAGGCATGCGCAGGAGTTAACCACTGTGGACGGTGCAACGAGTTGCAGTGAAAACCTGTAAGACAGGACTGCAGATGCTGGTTAAAATCGTAGGTGGACACAAAATGCTGGAGTAACTCAGTAACTCAGCTGGTGAGGCAGCATCTCTGGAGAGAAGGAATGGGTGACGTTTCTTCAGCTGAAGAAGGGTCTTGACCCAAAACGTCACCCATTCCTTCTCTCCAGAAATGTTGCCTCACCAGCTGAGTTACTGAGTTACTCCAGCATTTTGTGTCTACCACTAGTGAAAACCTCTTTTGTTGCGTGCTAGCCAGTCAGCAGAAATACTATTCATTATTACAATCAAGCCATCCACACTGTACAGACATAGGATTGAGGAAGGATGTGCTGGCTCTGGAGAGTATCCGGAGGAGGTTTACGAGAATGATTCCAGGAATGAGTGGGTTAACATATGATGAGTGCTTGTCAGCACTGGGCCTGTTCTTGCTGGAGTTTAGAAGGATGAGGGGACCTCATTGAAACTTACCGAATAGTGAAAGGCTTGGATAGAGTGGATGCGGAGAGGATGTTTCCACTAGCGGGAGAGTCTAGGACCAGAGGTCACAGCGTTAGAATTAAAGGACGTTCCTTTAGGAAGATGAGGAGGAAATTCTTTAGCCAGAGGGTGATGAATCTGTGGAACTCATTGCCACAGAGGGCTGTGGAGGGCAAGTCAGTGAATATTTTTAAGACAGAGATAGATAGATTCTTGAATAGTAAGTGTCAGAGGTTATGGGGAGAAGGCAGGAGAATAGGGTTAGGAGGGAGAGACAGATCTGCCATGATTGAATGCCAGAGTAGACGATGGGCCGAATGGCCTAACTCTGCTCCTATCACATGAACTTATTATAAAGGAAATAACGTTTAGTGCAAGATAAAGTCCTGAAAAGTCAGATCAAAGATAGTCTGAGGGTCTCCAATGAGATAGATGGGAGGTCAGGACCGCTCTCTAGTTGGTCATAGGATGGCTCAGTAGCCTGATAACAGCTGGGAGGAAATTGTCCCTGAATCTGGAGGTGTTTAAGAAGGAACTGCAGATGCTGGAAATTCGAAGGTAGACAAAAATGCCGGAGAAACTCAGTGAGTGAGGCAGCGTCTATGGAGCGAAGGAAATAGGCAACGTTTCGGGTCCAGACCCTTCTTCAAACTGGGGAGAAACCTTGGAATGAACTCGTACCATGGGACAGGGCTTTAAGGGGGGCAAATTTCAAAGGAGATATGTGGGCCCAAGTTTTCTTTACACTGAGGGTGGTAGGTGTTTGGAATGCCTGCCAGGGGTGGTGGTGGAGGCAGATACGATAGTGATGGTCATGGTGGCGCAGCGGTAGAGTTGCTGCCTTACAGCGAATGCAGCGCCGGAGACCTGGGTTCAATCCTGACTACCGGTGCTGTCTGTACGGAGTTTGCACGTTCTCCCCGTGACCTGCGTGGGTTTTCTCCGAGATCTTCGGTTTCCTCCCACACTCCAAAGACGTGCAGGTTTGTAAGTTAATTGGCTCGGTAAATGTAAAAATTGTCGCTAGTGGGTGTAGGATAATGTGCGGGGATCGCTGGTCGGCACAGACCCGGTGGGCCGAAGGGCCTGTTTCCGCGCTATATCTGTAAACTAAACTATACTTTAAAAAAAACTAAAGTAAAGACGATTACAAGGGGTTTAGATAGATGCTTGGATAGGCAAGGCTTATGGATCACTTGCAGACAGAGGAGATTAGTTGCAGACTGAGGAGATTAACTGGGCATCATGTTCGGCACGGTCATTGTGGGCTGAAGGGCCTGTTCCTGTACTGTTCTATATGTAAACAGCACTGGAGTGTAGACTTGATAAATGGCCACCTGCAGGGCCACAGAGCTGAGGCTGGAAAGTGGGACTGCACCGTGGAGATTAATATCAGCTGGCTCAGACGTGATGGGCCAAATGGCCCCCTCCTGTGTTGTGTGTTTTTCTGAATTGTGACATCTGTGTGCAATGGGTTTCCTGGTTGTGTTGGCCAGTTTCTCGCTCTAACGCTGGAGCAGTCCCTTTGTTCTATGAGTAATTATCCAGAGTTGTTGGAACCGCTGCAGTTGTTTACCGGACTGCATTGCTTGTGGTGTTGCCGGCCAGCAGATGTCAGGGTGGTCAGCTTGAATCCTGCCGCAGTTGAATGAATAAGGTTATTGGCCAAGTATGCACATATCCAAGGAATTTGTCTAGGTGCTTAGCTCGCAAGTAACAACACGACAAAAAGGGTCAATTAAGAATGACACATAAAACATTAAACATTAATAATAAAACATTATAGTCTAAACATGTGATTGAAATAAAATACCAGAGCAAAAGGAGGCTACAAATTTTTAGCTACTACTTGTGGAAAAAAAAACTGTTTTTATGTCTGGCTGTGGCAGCTTTGACAGTCCGGAGTCGCCTTCCAGAGGGAAGTGATTGAAAGACTTTGTGGCCAGGGTGAGAGGGATCAGAGATGATCTTGCCCGCTCGCTTCCTGGCCCTTGCAGCGTACAGTTCATCAATGGAGGGAAGGTTGCCGCCAATAACCTTCTCTGCTGATCGGACGATTCGCTGCAGCCTCCAGGTGTCGTGCTTGGTGGCTGAGCCAAACCAGACCATGATGGAGTAGGTGAGGACAGAATCTACGATGGCCGTGTAGAATTGGACCATCATTGCCTGTGGCAGATTGTGTTCTGTGGCAGTTCTGTGGAGCGTGAGATATTCGGGGAAGGGGGAGAGCAGCTAGGGTTCCTGCATCAGATCCAAACCGAGCGAGGTGCTGGTGCGGCACTCCCAAAACGCTAATCTGCTAGTCGAATTGGTAGTAAGGAAGGCAAAAGTAATGCTTGTATTTATTTTGAGATGACTAGAATACAAAAACAGGGATGTACTGCTGAGGCTCTATAAGGCGCTGGTCAGAATGCATTTGGAATATTGTGAGCAATTTTGGGCACCATATCTGAGGAAGGACGTGCTGGCCCTGGAGAGGGTCCAGAGGAGGTTTACGAGAATGATTCCAGGAATAAGTGGGTTAACAAATGATGAGCGCTTGGCAGCACTGGGCCTGTACTCCCCATCCTTTCTTGAGGGGTGACCTCATTGAACCTTACCGAGTAGTGAAAGGCCTGAATAGAATAGGACAGCCCAGCATTAGAGGTCACAGCCTCAGAATTAAACGAGGCTCCTTTCGGAAGGGGATGAGGAGGAATTTCTTTAGCCAGAGGGTGGTGAATCTGGAATTCATGATCACTGTGGAGGCCAAGTCAATGGATATTTTTAAAGCCGAGTCAACAATCAGCTCTTTGTTCTTACTGATGTTACGAACAGGGTTGTTCTGGCACAATTCAATTAGATGATCGATCTCATTCCTATACTCACCATTACATGTAATTTGTCCAACAATAATAAGATCGTAGGTCATAGGAGGAGAATTAGGCCATTCGGCCCATTGATTCTACTCCGCCATTCAATCATGGCTGATCTATCTTCCCCTCTCAACCCCATTCTCCTGCCTTCTCCCCATAACCCTTGACACCCGTACTAATCAAGAATCTGTACATTTCTGCCTTAAAAATGCCCAAAGATGGCCTCCACAGCATTTGTGGCAATGAATTCCACAGATTCACCACCCTCTGACGAAAGAAATTCCTCATCATCTCCTTTCTAAAGATGTGTCCTTTTATTCTGAGGCTGTGGCCTCTGGTCCTAGACTCTCCCACTAGTAGAAACGTCCTCTCCACGTCCACTCTATCCAGGCCTTTCACTATTCGGTAAGTTTCAATGAGGTGTTCCCCTCATCCTTTGAAACTCCAGCGAATACAGGCCCAGTGCCGTCAAACGCTCATCGTATGTTAACCCACTCATCCCCATGGTCATTCTCGTAAACCACCTATTGAATTGAGTTTACTTCATTATCACGTGTACCGAGGCACAGTGAAAACCTTTTGTTGTATTCTAATCAGTCAGTGAAATATAATACATGATTACAATTGTGCCATCCACAGTGGCCAGATGCATGATAAATGAAATAATGTGAATAACATGTAGTGCAAGACAAAGTCCAGTAAAGTCCGATAAAATATAGTCTCCAATGAGGTAGACAGTAGCTCAGAACTGCTTTCAAGTTGTTGGTAGGATGGTTCAGTTGCCTGATAACAGCAGGGAAGAAACTGTCCCTGAATCTGGAAGTGTGCGTTTTCACACTTCTGTGCCTCTTGCCCGATGGGAGAGGAGAGAAGAGGGAGTGGCCAGGGTGCTGCTGGCCTTGCCGAGGCAGCGTGAGGTGTAAATGGAGTCAATGGAAGGGAGGTTGGTTTGTGTGATGGTGCGGGCTGCATCTGCAATTTCTTGAAGTCTTGGATGGAGCTGTTCCCAAACCGTGCTGTGATGCATCCCGATAAAATGCTTTCGATGGAACATCTGTAGAAGTTAGTGAGGTTTGGAGACATGCTGAACTTCCTAAGCCTTCAAAGGAAGTACCCCTATGTACTTCTGGTAGTAGCTCTGGACCCTCTCCAATGCCAGAACATCTTTCCTCAGAAGTGGGGCACAGGAATACTCCAAATGTGGTCTGACCAGTGCCTTGTAAGCCTCACCACCAAATAATAGTATTGGCCAATTTAGATCATAAGACCAGAAGACATGGGCCGAATGCAGGCAGGTGGGACTAGTGTAGATGGGACATGTTGGCCGGTGTGGTCGTTGGGCCAAGGGCCTGTTTCCACACTGTAAGACTCTGTGACTCTCTTTATGACATTGGAGCAGAGTTAAGCCGTTTGGTCCATCGAGTCTGCTCTGACATTCAATCACGGCTGATCTATTTTGCCCTCTTAACCGGCCTTCTCCCCATAAGCCATTTAAAGATTGAGTTGGAACTGTGTCCAGTTGCACAGTGGATGACGGGGAGGCCATTGCCGTGTGTTGTGTGAACTCTGCCCCATTAGCCCGGCTCAACCCACGGAGCTGTGGGCAGATGCCTTCCCCTGTACCCAAAGTGTGATCAGCACCAGCACTGCTGCTCTCTATGTGTGTGCGTCACTGGTGAGTTTGTGACCCAGCCATTATGCCAACACCGGGCGTGGCCTGGCCAGAGTGTTTAACCGGTGGAGTGGAGAAGTGTGTGTTTGAAACTGTGTCGCTATGTGCCACTGTGCTTGTGTGGCACTATGATTCAGTGCCACTGTGACTCTCTATGCCTGTGTGCCACTGTAACTGTGCATGTGCCACCGTGATTCAGTGTCACTGTGACTGTATGTCTCGATGATTCTGTGCCACTGTAACTGTGTGTCACTGATTCAGTGGCACTGTGCATGTGTTCCACTGTGTCTGTATGTCACTGTGATTCAGTGCCACTATGTCTGTGTGTCAGTGTGATTCAGTGCCTCTATATGTGTGTCAGTGTGATTCAGTGCCACTATGATTCAGTGCCACTGTGACTGTGTGTCAGTGTGATTCAGTATCAGTGTGATTCAGTGCCACTATGTCTGTGTGTCAGTATGATTCAGTGCCACTATGATTCAGTGCCACTGTGTCTGTGTGTCAGTATGATTCAGTGCCTCTATATGTGTGTCAGTGTGATTCAGTGCCACTGTGACTGTGTGTCAGTGTGATTCAGTGTCACTGTGACTGTGTGTCAGTGTGATTCAGTGTCACTGTGACTGTGTCAGTGTGATTCAGTGCCACTGTGACTGTGTCAGTGTGATTCAGTGCCACTATGATTCAGTGCCACTGTGACTGTGTGTCAGTGTGATTCAGTATCAGTGTGATTCAGTGCCTCTATATGTGTGTCAGTGTGATTCAGTGCCACTGTGACTGTGTGTCAGTGTGATTCAGTGTCACTGTGACTGTGTGTCAGTGTGATTCAGTGCCACTGTGACTGTGTGTCAGTATCAGTGTGATTCAGTGCCACTATGTCTGTGTGTCAGTGTGATTCAGTGCCTCTATATGTGTGTCAGTGTGATTCAGTGCCACTGTGACTGTGTGTCAGTGTGATTCAGTGCCACTGTGACTGTGTGTCAGTGTGATTCAGTGCCACTATGCCTCTCTCTGACTGTGTGCCACTTGTCCCTGTGTCGGCAGGCTGTGAGGACGTTCCAGCAGGCGGTCCATGCCTTCCCGGGGGAGAAGTCTCTGTGGGATGAGGACCTGTGCTGGGCGGTGGAGCTGCGGCGGAGGCAGCGGGATCTGGCCGAGGTGGAGGTGGAGGTGGAGACGCCCGCCCCTGAGCTGCCCGACTACGACTTTGAGAGCGACGAGCTGGTGGCGGCGTGCGCTGCCATCGCTGACAGGGAGCGGGACGCCCGCCGCGCCGCTGCCCCCATCTTCGTGAGGGTCCCGGGGGGCGGGGAGGAGGGGAAGGAGGGGGAGGAGGGGGAGGAGGATCCCCAGCAGTCTGGCGGCTTCATCCAGGCCCGGTAGCGGCAGTCCCTTCCCTCCCCTCCTCTCCGCCCCTCAGCCTTGGGACCCGGGGAAGAGCAGGGGGGGGGAGGACCGGGAGAAGGACAGGCTTCGTGACCCCTGGGAAGGGGTGGGGGGGGGAGTGAGGGGCCGAGACCGAGACCGAGAGGAGGACAGGCTTTGTCGCTCAGAGTGACTACACTTTTGGACTTGACAACACGAGAGATGCTGGAGTCTCGAACCCATCACAAAGTGCTGGAGGAACCCAGCAGGTCAGGCAGCATCTGTGGAGGGAAAGACAGACGACAACAGTACAGCACAGGAACAGGCCATTCGGCCCACAATGTCTGTGCCAAACATGATGCCAAGTCCAACTCCTGTCTCTCTGCATAATCCATATCCCTCCACTCCCTGCATATCCACGTGCCTATATGGAGCGCACTATCTTACCCGTCTCCACCACCACCCCCTGGCAGTGCATTCCGGGCAGGCGCCATTCCCTGTGTGACAAAAAATAACCTTCCCCTCACATCTTTCAAACTTTGCCCCTATCACCTTCAAACTCTGGCCTCTTATATTTCATATTTCCATCCGTGACGAAAGGTTCTGACTGTCTACCCTATCTATGCCCCTCATAGCTCTATAGACTTCCACCAGGTCTTCCATCAACCTCTGGCGTTCCATAGAAAACACGGGAATCTCCGCAGCCTCCAGGTAACGGTGGCGCAGCGGTAGAGTTGCTGCCTCACAGCACCGAACACCCGGGTTCCATCCCGACTATGGGTGCTGTCTGTACGGAGATCGTACGGTCTCCCCGTGACCTGCGTGGGCTTTCTCCCACACTCCGTCAGACGTGCGGGTTTGAAGGTTAACTGGCTTCTGTAAAGTGTAAATTGTCCCTCGTGCCAGTGAGCGGGGTGATCGCTGGTCGACGTGGACTCAATGGGCCGAAGGGCCTGTGTCTGCGTTGTATCTCTAAAGTCTAAAGGTGACGCTGGGCTGCTGTTGAACGCCAGGGAGACCGCCTTGTCAGTGGGGTAACAGGGAGCCCAGTGTCTGGGCCCCTGTTCTGGTGATGGAGCTTGCACATTAACTGTTGGTGGACCCACCCTTCCCGATGCCCCACTCCTGGTGGCCATCCTTCCTTGTCCGACCTCTCCCTGTAGCTAATACCCTCCAATCCAGGCATTATCCTGGTAAACCTCCTCTGCACCCTCTCCAAAGCCTCCACATCCTTCCTGTAATGGGGGCGACCAGAACTGCACGCAATACTACAATGCAGCCTCACCAACGTCCTGTAGACTTGCATCATGACTTCCTGACTCTGATAGGCAACGCAAGCAATCATACCATTTCCTTTTGTACCACAGGTCAGATTGGGACCCCACCACAGACTGACGAAAGGTCCCGACCTGACACATGGGCTTTTTCGTTCCCACCACAGATGCTGCCTGCCCTGCAGAGTTCCTCCAGCACGTTGCGTCGGGCCTTGTCGGGAGATACCTCTGGATAAGAGAGGAACTGAGGGATGTGGGTATCGGGAGCATCCCAGGAAGCTCGTGATGGTGGAATAGTGTGCTGGCTGCGACCTCCCTGTCCCATGTCCCCCCCCCCCCCCCCCTGCATTCCTCTCCCCCCTGTCGGGCACCCTCACAACCAGAGGCCACCACTCCCAGCAACCGTATGGCAGGGAGGTCGGGCAGCCCCCGCGGGATGATGTGGCCGGTGGGAGCTGTGTAACATCCCAACGGTGGCCACCCCCGGGGGCTGATCACGGGTATCTCCACAGCCTCCGGCTAACCGAGCGGCATGGTGGCGCAGCGGTGGAGTTGCTGCCCCACAGCGCCAGAGACCAGGGTTCCATCCCGACTGAGTTTGTACCTTCTCCCCGTGACCTGCGTGCGTTTTCTCCCACACTACAAAAGACACACAGGTGCGTAGGTTAATTGGCTTCTGTAAAGTGTAAATTGTCCCTAGTGGGTGTAGGATAGTGTTAGTGTGTGGGGTGATCGCTGGTCGGCACAGACTCGAAGGGCCTGTGTTTGCGCACAATCTCTAAAATCTAAAGGTGACGCTGGCTACTGTTGAACACCAGAGAGACCACCTTGTCAGTGGGGTGACGGGGAGCCCAGTGCTCGCCCCGGTGTGATACACACTGCCTGGCCCCCTGTTCTGGTGATGGAGCCTGCACATTAACTTGGTGCACACTCTCTTCCCGATGCCCCACTCCTGGTGGCCATCCTTGGGTGAGTAGGGATGTTCCGCCAGGCAGTCTTCCGTAGCGAATGTTGGGGCGGATGGCGGGGGAGGTGGGAGTTTTGTTTTGCCGTAGTTGTTCCTCCTCCGGGGAATCGCTTCCCCACGCGTGTGTTGATCCGTGCCAGCTCCGGGGAGCATCGGAAGCCACGTCTGGCCCAGAGCAGACGCCGCGATCTGTAGCACCCGGTGCCAATAAAAGCATTGCTTCGCTGGACTTGGAAGTGCGTGGCTGACTTGCTCATTCACTCATCCCTTAATGGTATTGTGTTTCTGTTATCACCTGTACCGAGGTACAGTGAAGAACTTTGTTCTGCAGGACATCCAGGCAAATTACACCATCCACCAGTACCATCATACCTCGCATGAGGGTAACAAGAGAAAATAAACTATGACGAATATAGTCTGTAGAAAGGAACTGCAAATGCTGGTTTATACCGAAGATAGACACAGAGTGCTGGAGTAATTGTGGGTCAGGCAGCATGAGAAAAAGGATGGATGATGTTTTGGACAGAAGTTTAGGGGTAACATGAGGGGGAACTTCTTTACTCAGAGAGTGGTAGCTGTGTGGAATGAGCTTCCAGTGGAAGTGGTGGAGGCAGGTTTGATTTTATCATTTAAAAATAAATGTTTAGGTATATGGACGGGAAAGGAATGGAGAGTTATGGTCTGAGTGCAGGTAGATGGGACTAGGTGAAAATAAGTGTTTGGCACGGACGTGAAGGGCCGAGATGGCCTGTTTCCGTGCTGTAATTGTTATATGGTTATATGATTGGGTCTGAAGACGGGGACCGACCAGAAACGTCACCTATTCATGTTCCCCAGAGATGCTGCCTGACCCGCTGAGTTATGCCCCTGTCCCACTTAGGAAACCTGAACGGAAACCTCTGGAGACTTTGCGCCCCACCCAAGGTTTCCGTGCGGTTCCCGGAGGTTGCAGGTAGTGGAAGCAGGTAGGGTGACTGACAAAAACCTCCGGGAACCGCACGGAAACCTTGGGAGGGGCGCAAAGTCTCCAGAGGTTCCGTTCAGGTTTCCTACGTGGGACATGGGCATTACTCCAGCACTCGGTGAAACGTCACCTATCCATGTTCTCCAGAGATGCTGCCTGACCCGCTGAGTTACTCCAGCACTCTGTGTCTATCTTCAGAATATAGTGTTACAGCTGTAGAGGAAGTGCAGATTTTTAAAAGTGCAAGGGCAAGGTTGGAAGATGGGGACTACACCCTAACCTATGGGAGAATCATTTACCTGTCTGACAACAGTGGGGAAGATCCTGTTCCCAAGTGGTGGTACAGGCTTTCAAGCTTTTGCATCTTCTGCCCGACGGGAGCGGGGAGAAGAGGGAATGACTGGGGTGCGAGTGGTCCTTGATTAAGTCGTCCCTTTCCCGAGGAGCATCACCTCAGTGCAAGAATATGTAAATATCGCTCGGCTTCCGCCCTGGATACACTCGGAGAGCGAGCCTCCACTCTGCGGCACTGAATTCCAGGGACCACCATCCTTATCTAACCTCTAGTGTATTTGCCGAACATGGTATGGCTTCCCTTTCTTAACTCCTTGTGGAGTCTGAATTGAATTGAATACTTTATTGTTGCATGTGACAATTCTTTGCTTGCATGCCCAAGGTATGCAAATAGTCGCCCATAAAGGGCCCTTACAAATTTACAAAGTAACCCTAGCCGGGTCCCCCTTTGTCCTCCCCCTCTCTCACACCGGTCCTACCATGCCGGGTCCCCCTTTGTCCCTTTGTTCCTTCCCCCAGCAGCGGCGTCCCCGCTCCACGTGTCCTTCCCCGTCCGTCGGTCAGCGCCATCATCACCCGCCGCACCGACCTCTCCGCTAACATAGAAACATAGAAATTAGGTGCAGGAGTAGGCCATTCGGCCCTTCGAGCCTGCACCGCCATTCAATATGATCATGGCTGATCATCCAACTCAGTATCCCGTACCTGCCTTCTCTCCATACCCTCTGATCCCCATAGCCACAAGGGCCACATCTAACTCCCTCTTAAATATAGCCAATGAACTGGCCTCAACTACCCTCTGTGGCAGAGAGTTCCAGAGATTCACTACTCTGTGTGAAAAACGTTCTTCTCATCTCGGTTTTAAAGGATTTCCCCCTTATCCTTAAGATGTGACCCCTTGTCCTGGACTTCCCCAACATCGTGAACAATCTTCCTGCATACCAGCCTGTCCAACCCCTTAAGAATTTTGTACGTTTCTATAAGATCCCCTCTCAATCCCCTAAATTCTAGAGAGTATAAACCAAGTCTATCCAGTCTTTCTTCATAAGACAGTCCTGACATCCCAGGAATCAGTCTGGTGAACCTTCTCTGCACTCCCTCTATGGCAATAATGTCCTTCCTCAGATTTGGAGACCAAAACTGTACGCAATAACACCATTGCTAACGCCGCCGGGTCCTCTCCGCACGCCTCCGTGGAGCCGACCCAGGCCCCAGCCACGGGTTGCGTCCACCCAGGTGGCGTCGGCCATGGGCTCCATCGACCCGTGAGGCTCCACCACCGACCCACGAGGCTTCGGCTTCTCAGCAGTACCTCCAGAGGGCATCTGCCGCACCGCATCACCGGCCAATTTCAATCCAAGTACTTTGCACCACTGCCTTATGAGCTTTCTGCAGGTCTTTGCCATTGCTGGCAGCATAGCAGCTCTCTGGTTCCATGCCCTCTTCCCATCCTGTATTAAATAGAGCAGTTACTACTCTACAATCTGTGGTAGCTGGTTTATGGTGTGGAGAACTTGGGAAGACCACATCCAGTCTGAGTTTTGATGTTGGTTTTGGTGTTAGTGTCTCGTGTGCCAAGATGCCTTTGACAAAACCTTGTCTACAGGCTGTCCATTCAAATAGCACCGCACATGAGCGCAATCAAGCAAACACAAGTACAACGAGAAACATCCCAGAGTGCAGCATATAGGGGGGTTGCACGTAAGGTCACCGACTCAATCCATCTGGAGGACATCGCAGCTTCCGGTATATGTTGTTAATACACGAAACGCGTACTTTCCTACCTGTTAAAAAACGCCAAAATGGTGAGTTTTTGCGCTGTAAAAAATTGTGGAAGTCGGGGTAAGCGTGAAGAGACATGTACCCAACTTCAGAATTCCAAAAGTGAAGCGAAATGAAGGTAAAGAGAAGCGAGAGCTGAAGGGGCAACAACAGCTAAAGTGCTTGGCGAACATTGGCCGTGCAGATATCGAAATTGAAAATATTGGGAATTATCGCGTTTGCTCACTGCATTTCATCAACAGTAAGGCATTATTTGTGTGTTTTTCTTGATTCCTTTGGTATCTAAAAAGTCTCAGAAGTGATATATCTGGCTAAATTTTTTAAATCGCCCATGGTTCTGAAGTGGGTTTTTACATGCAAAAAGAAAACGCTTCTGAAGCTAAATTTATCATTAAAAAAAATCTCCAGACTTATGTGGTGTGTGTAAAAGTAACCAGTCTTCTATCATTATGCTATTGAGATGTATATTTTGGCAAATAATAAAATGTCCTGACAGCTTAAACACCCACTCCCTTTCAATAGGATATTGTCAATTTGCTGAGGTTGATTATGTCCAATTAACAGCTAACAATTATGCCATTCCTTGGCTTGCATCTGAGTAAAATGTAATTCAAAACCCACGTATGGTTTGTGATTTTTTTAATGATAAATTTTGCTTCAGAGGCGTTTTCATTTTGTATGTAAAAACCCATTTGAGAGCCATGGGCGATATTAAAATTTTACAGCCAGATTTATCACTTCTGAAACTTAAAAATAGTGGGGAGTAGGTGGAGGGGGGAGAAGGGCTGTAGGGACTCCAATCAGCCGCCACCGGCCGTGGTACCACACAGCACCTCCCGATCCCACACAACGGCTTTACCGATCACACTGAGGCTTTTCCGACTCCACACAGCCAACTTTTCCGACTCCACTCTTGCAGACTCAATCAGGACTACTTGCGGACTCAGCCCCGCCTCCGGGTTTTTATTCTCCAGCGGGTGCCGGAAGGGGCGTTATCTTCATGGTGACTGACAGACGAGAAGACCAATCTGCTGATTTCACGATTTTTTAAACCTTCATAACTTTTGTATAATTCCACCAATCGGAACAAAACTTGGTGGGTTGGGGCAGAGGAGAACGGTGAGTAAGATGGCGAAAAATCCTATCTATAAAGTGTACCGTTTTTGCGCAAATTTAAAAAAACAAACCGGAAGTGGTTAAGATGAGAGTTTTAGTAATAGTATAGATAGATGGAAGATAGATAGAATATAGATAGATGAACCGGATTTGATACTGGAACAAAGGTAAAGGAACCATTCGGAGGTAGTGACCATAATATGATAAGTTTTAATCTGCAATTTGAGAGGGAGAAGGTAAAGTCGGAAGTGTCAGAATTGCAGTTGAACAAAGGGGACTACGGAGCCATGAGGGAGGAGCTGGCCAAAGTTGACTGGAAAAGGACCCTAGCAGGGATGACGGTGGAACAGCAATGGCAGATATTTCTAGGAATAATCCAGAAGATGCAGGATCATTTCATTCCAAAGAGGAGGAAAGATTCTAAGGGGAGTAAGGGGCGACCGTGGCTGACAAGGGAAGTCAAGGACAGTATAAAAATAAAAGAGAAGACGTATAACAGAGCAAAGATGAGCGGGGAGCCAGAGGATTTGGAAAGTTAAAGAACTAAAAAGGTAATACGGGAGAAAGATGAGGTACGGAGGTAAACTAGCTAAGATTATATAGAACAATAGTAAAAGCTTCGTTAGGTATGTGAAGAGGAAAAACATTGTTAAGACCAAAGTTGGACCCTTGAAGACAGAAACGGGTAAATTTATTATGGGGTCCAAAGGGCAGCTGAGTTGAACAGGTACTTTGGATCCGTCTTCACCAAGGAAGACACAAACAATCTCCCTGATGTACTAGTGGCCAGAGGATCTGGGGTGACAGAGGAACTGAAGGAAATCCACATTAGGCAGGAAATGGTATTGAGTAGACTGATGGGACTGAAGGCTGATAAATCCCCAGGGCCTGATGGTCTGCATCCCAGGGTACTCAAGGAGGTAGGTCTAGAAATTGTGGATGCATTGGTGATCATTTTCTAATGTTCTATACACTCAGGATCAGTTCCTGTGAATTGGAGGGTAGCTAATGTTATCCCACTTTTCAAGAAAGGAGGGAGAGAGAAAGCAGGGAATTGTAGACGTTAGCCTGACATCGATGGTGGGGAAGATATTGGAGTCGATTATCAAAGATGTAATAGCGGCACATTTGGATAGCAGTAACAGGATCGGTCCGAGTCAGCATGGAATTACGAAGGGGAAATCATGCTTGACTAATTTTCTGGAATTTTTTGAGGATGTAACTGGGAAACTGGACAAGGGAGAGCCAGTGGATGTAGAGTACTGGACTTTCAGGAAGCATATGATAAAGTCCCACATAAGAGATTAGTGGGAAAAATTAGGGCACGTGGTACTCGGGGTAGAGTGCTGACATGGATAGAAAATTGGTTGGCAGACAAGAAACAAAGAGTAGGGATTAACGGGTCCCTTTCAGAATGGCAGGCAGCAATTAGTGGGGTACCGCAAGGCTCGGTGCTGGGACCGCAGCTATTTACAATATACATCAATGATTTAGATGAAGGGATTAAAAGTAACATTAGCAAATTTGCAGCTGGGTGGAAGTGTGAACTGTGAGGAGGATACTATGAGAATGCAGGGTGACTTGGACAGGTTGGGTGAGTGGGCAGATGCACGGCAGTATAATGAGGATAAATGTGAGGTTATGCACTTTGTTGGCAAGAATGGGAAGGCAGATTATAATCTGAATGGTGTCAGGTTAGGAAAAGGGGAAGTACAATGGGATCTGGGGGGTCCTTGTACACCAGTCACTGAAAGTAAGCATGTAAGTGCAGCAGGCAGTGAAGAAAGCGAATGGCATGTTGGCCTTCATAACAAGAGGAGTTGATTATAGGAGCAAAGAGGTCCTTCTGCAGTTGTACAGGGCCCTGGAGAGACCACATCTGGAGTATTGTGTGCAGTTTTGGTCTCCTAATTTGAGGAAGGACATTCTTGTTATTGAGGGAGTGCAGCATAGGTTCACAACATTAATTCCCGGGATGGCGGGACTGTCATATGATGAAAGAATAGAGCGACTGGGCTTGTATTCACTAGAATTTTGAAGGATGAGAGGAAATCTTATAGAAACATGTAAAATTATTATGGAATTGGACACGCTAGATGCAAGAAACATATTCCCGATGTTTGGGGAGTCCAGAACCAGGGGCCACAGTTTAAGAATAAGGGGCAGGCCATTTAGAACTGAGATGAGGAAAAACATTTTCACCCACAGAGTTGTGAATCCATGGAATTCTCTGCCTCAGAAGGCAGTGGAGGCCGATTCACTGGATGCTTTCAAAAGAGTTAGATGGAGCTCTTACGGCTAACGGAATTAAGCGGGATAGGGCGAAGGCTGGAACGGGGTACTGATTGTGGATGATCTGCCATGATTACATTGAGGCAGTGCTGGCTCAAAGGGCCGAATGGCCTACTCCTGCACCTATTGTCTATGTATCTATGTACCAACGTCTCACACAACTGCAACATGGCCTCCCAACCCACCCCAATTCTATTTTCAAATGGTAAATCCTCTACTCTCCCCTAATCCTGAGGTAGAGTCATTGACCCAAGACATGAACTGGTTTCTCCTTCCACAGATGCTGCCCGACCCATTGAGTTTCTGCATGTTTATTGTTGTGTGTCACTGGTGAGCTGCAGGTAGAATGAAAGTGTTGCTTGCAGCAGCATTACAGACACAAAGACTCAGACAACACACACACACAGATACTGTAAAGTATACAAATTGTCCAAGATAGCGGGAAAAAAAAAGAAACTGCAAGAAACAAGACGGCACAAATCACAACTGGAAAACAAGTCCAGGCTGGTGCAAGGGGTGGTCCGTGCTCTGAAGAAGGGTCTCGACCCGAAACATCGCCCATTCCTTCTCTCAGGAGATGCTGCCTGTCCCACTGAGTTACTCCAGCATTTTGTGTCTGCCTTCGATTTAAACCAGCATCTGCAGTTCTTTCTTACACAGGTGGTCCGTGGTGTTCCATTGCCGAGGTGGGATTAGGGAGGTGCGGGTCGGTTCAAGAACCCAATGGGTGCAGGGAAGTAGCTGTTCCTGAAGCTGGTGATGTGGGACTTCAGGCTTCTGTACCTCCTGACCGACAGTAGCGGTGAGAAGAGGCCACGGCCCGGATGGTGGGGATCCTTGATGATAGACGCTGCCTTCTTGAGGCAGCGACTGGTGTGGATGCTGTCGATGGTGGGGATGGCTGTACCCGTGATGGACTGGCCTGAGTCCACCGCTCTCTGCAGCCTCTTGTGTTCCTGTGTTGGAATTGCTGTGCCAGGCCGTGATGCCACCAGTCAGGGTACTTTCCACTGTATCTCTGTAGAGGTTTGTTAGACCATACCTAACCTCTTTAAACTTACGATCTGTTGCTATGCATTTTTATCTGCTTCCTAGTTCTCTGGCAGAATTTCCGAGCTGTATCCAATGACACATCAAAGAGCCACAGAGGGCAGTGGAGGCCAAGTCACTGGATGGATTTAAGAGAGTTAGATAGAGCTCCAGGGGCTAGTGGAATCGAGGGATATGCAGAGAAGGCAGGCACGGGTTATTGATTGGGGACGATCAGCCATGATCACAATGAATTGCGATGCTGGCTTGAAGGGCCGAATGGCCTCCTCCTGCACCTATTTTCTATGTTTCAAAGCAAGTCCCATTTGCCTGCGTTTGGCCCATTATCGCCTATTCTGGAAAAAAGACTGTGCATTCATTCAATCTATTCCCTTCATGATTTTATAAACTTGTACAAGATCACCCCTCATCCTCCTGCACCCCAAAGAAGAAAGTCCTAGCCTGACCTATCTCTTCCTGTAGCTCAGACCCTCGAGCCAGGTAAACCTCTGCATATTTTCCAGCTTAATGGGATCTTTCCTATACCAGGGTTGTATCAAAGACCCACACCACCCTGGCCACGCTCTCATCTTGTCGCTACCATAGGAAGAAGGTACAGGAGCCTGAAAACCCTGACCTCCAGTTTCAAGAACAGCCATCAGGCTAGTGAATTAGTCTGCACAGCTCTACCTCAGCACTGACCCATGATACTTCGTATAGGTTGAACTACAGACTAGTATTGACCGGTTATCAAGAATATCAAATAATTTCCTGTATTCCTGTTTTTATTGCTGGGTCTTTATGTTAATGTGCCTGTAAAGCTGCTGCATGTATGAATTTCATTGTTGTCCTGGTCTATGTGACAACTAAACACTCTTGACCAAAACTGAACGCAATACTCCAGGTATGATCTCGCCAATATCTTGGACAACTGTGACATCATGTCCCAACTTCTATACTCAATTAAAACACAGTGCTAGAGTAACTTAGAGTTTAAGAAAGAACTGCAGATGCTGGAAAAATCGAAGGTAGACAAAAATGCTGGAGGAACTCAGCGGGTGAGGCAGCATCTATGGAGCGAAGGAAATAGGAGAAGTTTCGGGTCGAGACCCTTCTTCAGACTGATGTGGAGATGGGGAGTGGGGGAAGAAGAAAGAAAGAGGTGGAGACTGTGGGAGATCTGGGGAGGGAGGGGAAGGAGGGAGAAAGCAAGGACTACCTGAAATTGGAGAAGTCAATGTTCATGCCGCTGGGTTGTAAGCTGCCCAAGCGAAATATGAGGTGCTGCTCCTCCAATTTGCGGTGGGACTCACTCTGGCCATGGAGGAGGCCCAGGACAGAAAGGTCAGATACGGAATGGGAGGGGGAATTGAAGTTCTGAGCCTCCGGGAGATCAGGTTGGTTATTGCGAACCGAGCGGAGGTGTTGTGCGAAGCGATCGCCAAGCCTGCGCTTGGTCTCACCGATGTAGAGCAGTTGACATCTAGAGCAGCGGATGCAATAGATGAGGATGTAGGAGATGCAGGTGGACTTCTGCCTCACCTGGAAAGACTGCTTGGGTCCTTGGATGGAGTCGAGGGGGGAGGTAAAGCGACAAGCGTTGCATTTCCTGCGGTTGCAAGGGAAAGTGCCAGGAGAGGGGGTGGTTTGGGTGGGAAGGGACGAATTGAGGGAGCAGTCTCTGCGGAAAACTCAGCAGGTCAGGCAGCGTTGTGAAGGGGAGAGGTGACATTTAGGATCAGGACATTTAGGATTCCCTGACTGATGAAGGCCTGGATGGCTAAAGCCTTCTTCACCGCCCTGTCTACTTGCGACACCAGTGTCAGGGAAGAGCTATCCTATCCAGATTGTATATGGGTAGCCAGGGTTCAGTGGGCCAAATTGGAATAGCCCAGAATGTCAACCTGGCATGGACAAGGTGGGCCGAAGGGCCTGGTTCCTTGCTGTAAGTGGGAGGTCAGCATAGTCAAGATGACCCTACACGCCCACGACATTGGGATTCCCTAAGGAATTGGACCACACGGCTTGGAGTGGTGGACCTGCTCTCCCGCCCGTCTCTCCCCTTGTATAGTGCTCCCTCACAATCAGAACCTGCCTCATTCCATCTAGACTCTCTAGAGGATGGACAACTCATACAGAGAGATGTGACCAAGGGCAACCTCGTAACATCTTGAATAAGGTGCCCCCAGTGAAAAAATATATATATATATTGTAGCACAAATGAGACCCCAGAGAGTGGTGGACACTGCCCCGGTCTAACACGGGTACTGACCTCCCCACCATCGAAGGCATTTACAGGAGGCCCTACCACATAAAGGCAGCCAGCATCATCAGAGACCCACACCCACCCCGGCCACACTCTCATCTCACTGCCACCATCGGGAAGAAGGTACAGGTTTAGGTCTTCATTTTGTATTGAACTAATATTGTTTTTTTTTAAATTTATTGAACTTGTTATTTTTTGTTTGTTTATTGGTATCTATTGAGTACAGTGTTTGGAGACTTGTTGTGTTGCCACAAGAAAGAATGTCATTGTTCCGTTCTGGTACATGTTTCAGTAGAACACTCACTCTCAATAGAACATACTCAGGCAGACCCGTGGTGCAGCGGTAGAGTTGCTGCCTCACAGTCCCAGAGACCCGGGTACGATCCCGACGACGGGTGCTGTCATTACGGAGTTTGTACGTTCTCCCCGTCACCTGCGTGGCATTTTCTCCGAGATCGTCGGTTTCCTTCCACACTCCAAAGACGTACAGGTTTGTAGATTAATTGGCTCGGTATAACTGTAATATCGTCCCTAGTATGTGTGGGATAGTGTTGGTGTATGGGGATTGCTGGTCGGTGTGGACTTGGTGGGCCAAAGGGCCTGTTTCCAGTTCCGCGCTGTATCTCCAAACTGAACTAAACTCTCTTGCGACAATCCATGGCCTCCCTACAGGGTGCAGGTACCACTGGCCACCCTCGTCAGTGGGTGACCAGAGGCTAGGGCTCAACCCTATGAGGAAGCATCAGACCAGTCCTGTCCACACACTCGCTGGCTGGCGATGTCTACATCTCTACGTTGCACAGTCCTCCTTGGTCAAGACCGATGTTGGGGGAGTCCAGAACCAGGGGCCACAGTTTAAGAATAGGGGGTAAGCCATTTAGAACGGAGACGAGGAAACACTTTTTCTCACGGAGAGTTGTGAGTCTGTGGAATTCTCTGCCTCAGAGGGCGGTGGAGACAGGTTCTCTGGATGCTTTCAAGAGAGAGCTAGATAGAGCTCTTAAAGATAGCGGAGTCAGGGGATATGGGGAGAAGGCAGGAACGGGATACTGATTGGGGATGATCAGCCATGATCACATTGAATGGCGGTGCTGGCTCGAAGGGCCGAATGGCCTACTCCTGCACCTATTGTTTATTGTCTATTGTCTAAGACCTCCACACTGACCAGACGGAAGTTTTCTTTTCCAGTTGTGGAAGTGCAGTGGGAAAGCCGGAGACAAGTAAACAATTCAGGCATCACCCAATCTGACCCCATGACCACATCATTGAATGATCTGAATCGACCTGGTCAAGATGACCCTACATACCCGGACCTATCCAATGCCCATATCACTGGGATTCCCTGGGGAACTGGAGCACACGGCTTGGTGTGCTCTCCCGCCTCTCTCTACCCTTGTGAAGTGCTCCCTCACAATCAGAACCCGCCCTACCCGTGGTTGGGCGGTCACGGTGGCGCAGCGGTAGAGTTGCTGCCTTACAGCGAATGCAGCGCCGGAGACCCTGGTTCGATCCCGACTGCGGGTGCTGTCTGTACGGAGTTTGTACGCTCTCCCCGTGACCTGCGTGGGTTTTCTCCGAGATCTTCGGTTTCCTCCCGCACTCCAAAGACGTACAGGTTTGTAGATTAATTGGCTCGGTATAACTGTAATATCATCCCTAGTATGTGTGGGATAGTGTTGGTGTACGGGGATCGCTGGTCGGCTGGTTTGTAGGTTAATTGGCTTGGTAAATGTAAAAATTGTCACTAGTTGGTGTGGGACAGTGTTAATGTGCGGGGATCGCTGGTCGGCGCGAAGGGCCTGTTTCCGCGCTGTATCTCTAAACTAGAGGGCATTGCTTTAAGATGAGAGGGGTGAAGTTTAAAGGAAATATGTGGGGCAAGTTTCTTTACTAAACCTGACCAATGGGAGCCTCCTAACATCTTGAATAAGGTGCCCTCAGTGAAAAATATACATTGTAGCACAAATGAGACTCCAGAGAGTAGTGGACACTGGCCCCTGTCCATCACGGGTACTGACCTCCCCACCATCGAAGGGATCTACAGGAGGCGCTGCCACATAAATGCAGCCAGCATCATCAGAGACCCACACCCACCCTGGCCACACTCTCATCTCACTCCTGCCCATGGCTGATCTGATCATCACCTCAATTCCACATCCCCTCCTACCCACAGAGCAAGTGACTAACTACGCCTTTAAAATAACCATGGCGCCGCAGAGCAGTACAGCACGGAAACAGGCCCTTCGGCCCACCTTGTCGACGCCAACCAACTTGGCTCGCCCTATTCCCTCCACAGACGCTGCCTGACCAGCTGAGTTACTCCAGCACTCTGTGTCTGTTCAAGTTGGCCGGTCCCATCTGCCTGCATGTGGGCCACATCCCTCCAAACCCTTGCTCTCCATATATCTGTCCAAATGTCCTTTGAAAAGTCATCATTGCATCTGCTTCTACAGCTTCCTCTGGCAGCTTCCTCTGGCAGCTTCCTCTGGCAGCTTCCTCTGGCAGCTCCGAGTGAAAAGGTTGCCCCCGAGCTTCCTGGTAAATCTCTCCCCTCTCACCTTGACATCATGTTACAGCAGCAACATCGGGCTATTCGGCCCATCAAGTCTGCTCCGCCATTCAATCATGGCTCTTCTATCTCTCCCTCTCAACCCCATTCCCCTGCCTCCTCCCCATAACCCCAGACACCCTTAAACCCGCACCCTCTCGTTTTAGAATGCCGTTCCCTGCGGAGAAATTCAGTGAGCATTCACCTCCACTGCCCTTTGCTTAAGACTTCTGAAGATTGTATTATTGTCACTTACCACAACCTCTATTAATGTTCCTTATTTGCATGAAGCTCACAGAATAAACAGTATTCAGGTAGTGACAAATCCAACAATGCACATCCTTCTCAAGAATCAAAGTTTATCCTGTATGTTTAACTAGGTGTTCAAGAAGGAACTGCAGATGCTGGAAAATCGAAAGGTAGTCAAAGTGCTGAAGAAACCCGAAACGTTGCCTATTTCCTTCGCTCCATAGATGCTGCCGCACCCGCTGAGTTTCTCCAGCACTTTTGTTTAACTAGGTGGCCCTGTGATTTTATACAATGGGCCCACATCCAGATCATCTGACACACATCTGGGATCATCCTCATCTCCATACAATGTATCCTCAATCATCTCCCCACAGAAACCTCAAAGCATTGACCACCAGCTCTACCCCCTCTTAAAATGGATTCCATCCTCCCATTAGCTCGTTTAGTTTATTGTCACGTGTACCGAGGTGCAGTGAAAAGATTTAGTTGCGTGCTATCCAGGCAGCGAGAAGACTATACGTGATTACAATCAAGCCGTCCACAGTGTAAAATGAATAATGGTTAGTGCAAGGTAATTGAGGGAGTGCAGCGTAGGTTTACAAGGTTAATCCCCGGGATGGTGGGACTGTCATATGCTGAGAGAATGGAGCGGCTGGGCTTGTACATTCTGGAGTTTAGAACAACGAGAGGGGTCTTATTGAAACATATAAGATTATTAAGGGTCTGGACACGCTAGAGGCAGGAAACATGTTCCTGATGTTGGGGAAGTCCAGAACCAGGGGACACAGTTTAAGAATAAGGAGATTTAGAACGGAGACGAGGAAACACTTTTTCTCACAGAGACTTGTGAGTCTGTGGAATTCTCTGCCTCAGAGGGCGGTGGAGGCCGGTTCTCTGGATATTTTCAAGAGACAGCTAGATAGGGCTCTTACAGATAGCGGAGTCAGGGGATATGGAGAAAGGCAGGAACGGGGTACTGATTGGGGATGATCAGCCATGATCACATTGAATGGCTGTGCTGGTTCGAAGGGCTGAATGGCCTACTCCTGCACCTATTGTCTATTGTTTATTGTCTATTGTAAAGTCCGATTATAGATAGTTTGAGGGTCTCCAATGAGGTAGATGGGAGGTCAGGACTGCTTTCTAGTCAATAGGATGGTTCAGTTGCCTGATAACAGCTGAGAAGAAGCTGTCCCTGAATCTGGAGGTGTGCGTTTTCACACTTCTGTACCTTTGCCTGATGGGAGAGGGGAGAAGAGGGAGTGACCGGGGTGCGAATGGTCCTTGATTATGCTGCTGGCCCTGCCGAGGCAGTGTGAAGTGTAGATGGAGTCAACAGAAAGGAGGATGGTTTGTGCGATGGTCTGGGCTGCGTCCACAATTGTGCATTCTTGCACTTGGACGGAGTTGTTTCCAAACTAAGCTGTGATGCATCCTATGGTGCACTTCCTATGGTGCATCTGTAGAAGTTGGTGAGAGTTGTTGGGGAGTTGTTGGAGCTAGGCTGTAGTCCTGATCTCCCAACCTACCTCACTGCAGACCTTGAACTTTTTTTAACTTGCACTTTCTCTGAAACTGTAATGCTGTAATACTATATTCGACACTGTGGTATGTATCTCTTTGCACAACCTGTTGTACTTGTGTGTGTGATGGTTGTACTCGTGGGAGAAGAAAACAAAAAATTGCTGGAGTAACTAGTGGGTCAGCTAGCATCTCTGGAAGACATACATAGGTGAAGTTTCAGGTGTTCAGCCATGGGTGGTGGCGGCACCTTGTGGCAGCGGCCCGCAACTTTTTAATCTCTTCCCTGTACGGGGGGGGGGGGGGGGGGGGGGGGGGGGGGGGGGGGGGGGGAGGACCCTACCTTTTCCCTGTTCGGTCTCCGTTGTCGTTGGGGCCTAACATCGTGGAGCCGGCGTATAGCTCAGGCCCAAGAGTGCTGGCAACATCCTCGGAAATCTTCTCTGTACCCTTTCCAGCTTGACAGCATCTTTCCTATAACACGGTGCCCAGAACTGAACACAATACTCTAAATGCGGCCTCACCAATGTCTTAAACAACTGCAACATGACCTCCCAACTTCTATACTCAATACTCTGACTGATAATAGACAATATACGGATGGAGGCCAATGTGCCAAAAGCCTTTCCAACCACCCTATCTACCCGTGACTCCACTTTCAAAGAACAATGTACCGAGTGGCACACCATGTACAACTTGGTTTGTGTTTTTTTTGTAAGCCAGCATCTGCAGTTCCTTGCATCTACACTCTATAGTACGATTTGACTAGATAGCACACTAGCTTCTCCCTCCCCTCACTCTCCCCTCCCTCCCTCCCTCCCTCTAACCCCACAATCCTCCTCCACCCTCATCTCCCTCCCCCTCCTCTTCCCTCCCCTCAAACCTTTCACTCTCATTCTCCCCCTATCCTTCACGCCCACTACCCTCCATTCATACCCCCTCCCCATCTCTCCCCCTCCCCTCTTCTTTCCCTCCCTGTCCTCTTCACATCCATCCCACCCTCATTCACCCCCCACCCACCTCCCCCCATTCTTTCCTTCCTCCCTCACTCCCCCCCCCCATCACTTCAACCTCCCCTCCCCTCCCCTCCACTCCTCTATCCCCATCCCCCTCTCTCTCCCCCTCCTCCCTCCCTCTGTCCTCCCCCCACCCTCCCCCATCTCATGTAATCATCTACACATTCTTGCTCTCCCCCACACTCACTTAGAGTCATGGAGTCATCCAGCACGGAAACAGGCCCTTCGGCCCAACTCATCTATGCCTACCAAGATGCTCCATCTAAGCTGGTCTCATTTGCCCACATTTGGCCCATATCCCTCTAAATCTTCCCGATCCATTTAGAGTCATAGACTCATAGAGTGATACAGTGTGGAAACAGGCCCTTCGGCCCAACTTGCCCACACCGGCCAACGTGCCCCATCTACACTAGTCCCACCTGCTCGTGTTTGGCCCGTATCCCAACGGGAGAGCGTACAAACTCCGTACAGACAGCACCCATAGTCAGGATCGAACCCGGGTCTCTGGCGCTGTGAGGCAGCAACTCTACCGCTGCGCCACCGTGACGCCCTTATAGCAGCAGCGGAAATCTGATAAAGTCCTAGTCATAGAGTGATCTAGCACGGAAACAGGCCCTTCTGCCCAACCTGTCCATGCTGGCCAATGTTATTCGTCTGCGCAAGTCCCATTTCCCCGCGTTCGGCCCATATCCCTCTAAACCTTTCATATCCGTCTCCATGTCCCAAAGTCTCTTAAATGTCATGATAGTACCCGCCTCAACTACCTCCTCCGGCGGCTCATTCCATCCACATGCCACCCTCTGTGTGAAAAAAGTTACTCCTCAGATTCCTATTAAATCATTCCCCCCCCCCCCCCTCCCTCACCTTAAACCCGTGCCCTCTGGTCCTCGATTCCCCTACTCTGGGTTCCTTCTATCCAGAGATGCTGCCTGTCCTGCTGAGTTATTCCAGCATGTTGTGCCTGTCCCTACAAAAGACCAGTTGTGTACACAGCAGCCGAGATGCGGTTTCACTAATGCTCTGGGTATCTCCAGCATAATCCCTCTGTTTGTATGTCCATTTCCTCTTGCACGAACAATAGCAGTCTAGTTTTCCCCACTACTGAGTGCGCTCACACAGCACTGTTACTCCAGTACGATTATTTTTTTGTTAACCAGCATGCATGAGGTTACAGGCATCTTTGCCTTAAAAATATCCACTGACTTGGCCTCCACAGCCTTCAGTGGCAAAGAATTCCACAGATTCACCATGCTCTGACTAAAGAAATTCCTCCTCATCTCCTTCCTAAAGGGTATGTCCTTTTATTCTGAGGCTGTGCCTCAGGTCCTAGACTCTCCCACTAGTGGAAACATCCTCTCCACATCCACTCTATCCAGGCATTTCATTATTCGGTAAGTTTCAATGAGGTCACCCCCTCATCCTTCTAAACTCCAGCGAGTACAGGCCCAGTGCCGTCAAACGTCATCATCTGTTAAGGGCGGTCACGGTGGCGCAGCGGTAGAGTTGCTGCCTTACAGCGAATGCAGCGCCTGAGACCCGGGTTCGATCCTGACTAGGGGTGCTGTCTGTACGGAGTTTGTACGTTCTCCCCGTGACCTGCGTGGGTTTTCTCCGAGATCTTACGGTTTCCTCCGACACTTCAAAGAAGTGCAGGTTTGTAGGTTAATTGTAGGTGCTGGCTCGAAGGGCCAAATGGCCTACTCCTGCACCTATTGTCTGGTAAATGTAAAATGTAAAAATTGTCCCTAGTGGGTGTAGAATAGTGTTAGTGTGGCGTGGACTCGATGGGTCGGCACGGACCCGGTGGGCCGAAGGGCCTGTTTCCGCGCTGTACGTCTTATCTAAACTAAACTAAACCCACTGGTTGCGGTGTGACCAGCACCTCCAAGATCCCAGTGTTACATCCCAGTTTTTTGTATTCTAGTCCTCTTGAAAAAAATTCTCGCATGTCATCTTCTTTCTAAAGGTATGTCCTTTAATTCTGAGGCTGTGGTTAGTGATGTGGTTCCAGGTGAGCACCAGGTGAGCACCCCCCACGAGACAGTCTGTGCGTTTGTGAACCACATCTAATGAATCAAAGAGTCGCGGTGACAGTCGGCATCAACCCACACCCCCCCCCCCCCCCTGCCCCGTCCTGCTATAACCTTCTCACGGAGAAGACCACCGCTCACCCACGCCTCGTCACCCCGCACCCCCTCCCCTCCCCTCCCACCGACCCTCCCTCCCCCCCCCCCCCCCCACACATATACCCCCTCCCCCCCTGCTCGTACTCTTCCCCCCACAGGGCTTCAGTCAGGGCAGGGGTGACAAATAATACATCTATCCCCAACACCCACCCCCCCCCCCCTCAAAGGGTGGGGGCATCAGTCCATTGCTCTGCTGAGCGAGATGGGTAGGGGGGGGGGCAACAGTGTCAAATAATGCCCCCTCTTCCTCCTCCAAAGAGAGTGTCCCACATAGGGTGGGGGTTCCATGACACGCTTCCACCCCCCCCATCCCCCTCCATTCTCGCCGCTTCACCCCTCTCGCTTCAGGGGGTGGGCACCTGAGCACCAGTCCATTGCGAGATGCGGAGAGTCAATTAGTGCCCCTCCCCACACAGAGAGAGAGGGGGCTTCAGTCTATGTCCCACGCAGGGCGGTGGTGCCAGCGATATGCCCCCCTTCCACCTTTCACCAGGGGTAGTGGGCATCAGTGCAGTGTACTGCGGAGCAAGATGGAGGGGAGGGGGGGGGGGACAGTGTCAAATAATCCCCCTGCCCCCTTCACACAGAGGGGCTTCAGTCTGTGCCCCTTGCTAGGAGAGAGGAAGATGGGGGGGGGGGGGGGGGGGTGGCGGGGGTGGGCAACCTCCCCCCTCAGATACACTTCTCGGCCTCCCCCCCGCAGTCCTGTGTGAAGGGCACCTTCAGCGGGCAGTCGGGGCTGCCCTCTTTGCCCCCAGCTGATGGGTGTGACCCCAGGCCAGGCAGCGCTCCGCGGGTGGAGAGAGGGGGAGCGGTGGGCGGGGGTGGGGTGACCTTGCAGGGGATGGTGAGGGGGAGGGGGAAGTGGGGAGGGGGCAGGCGGCGGAGGGGGGTGGAAGGGCGGGCGTTCCCGGGGGGCAGGGAGCAGTGCAGCAGGCAGCGGGCCTGTCGCAACACCCGTCGCATCAGGCTCTTGCGCAGCAGGATGTAGATCCAGGGGTCCAGGATGGGGTTGATGGCGGCAATACGAATGGCCCACAGGTCAGGGTTGCGGTCATATTCCTTCACCTCCTGCGGCTGGTACAGCTGGTTGATGAACACACGCACCTGGGGCACAGAGAGGGCACAGATCAGAGATAGGGTCACCAGAGAGGGCACAGGTCAGAGATAGGGTCACCAGAGAGGGCACAGGTCAGAGATAGGGTCATCAGAGAGGGCACAGGTCAGAGATAGGGCCATCACGGGCACAGGTCAGAGATAGGGTCACCAGAGAGGGCACAGGTCAGAGATAGGGCCATCACGGGCACAGGTCAGAGATAGGGTCACCAGAGAGGGCACAGGTCAGAGATAGGGCCATCACGGGCACAGGTCAGAACCAGGGGAATGGGAGAGGGCATAGGTCAGAGCTGGGACCATAGGACAAGGGGCACAGGTTAAGGCGAGGATCACAGGACAGGGGGCACAGGTCAGAGCAAGGGCCATGTGGGGGGTCACAGAAACATAGAAACATAGAAATTAGGTGCAGGAGTAGGCCATTCGGTCCTTCGAGCCTGCACCGCCATTCAATATGATCATGGCTGATCATCCAACTCAGTATCCTGTACCTGCCTTCTCTCCATACCCCCTGATCCCTTTAGCCACAAGGGCCACATCTAACTCCCTCTTAAATATAGCCAATGAACTGGCCTCAACTACCTTCTGTGGCAGAGAATTCCAGAGATCCACCACTCTCTGTGTGAAAAATGTTTTCCTCATCTCGATCCTAAAAGATTTCCCCCTTATCCTTAAACTGTTACCCCTTGTTCAGGACTTCCCCAACATCGGTAACAATCTTCCTGCATCTAGCCTGTCCAACCCCTTAAGAATTTTGTAAGTTTCTATAAGATCCCCCCTCAATCTTCTAAATTCTAGCGAGTACAAACTGAGTCTATCCAGTCTTTCTTCATATGAAAGTCCTGACATCCCAGAAATCAGTCTGGTGAACCTTCTCTGTACTCCCTCTATGGCAAGAATGTCCTTCCTCAGATTAGGAGACCAAAACTGTACGCAATACTCCAGGTGTGGTCTCACCAAGACCCTGTACAACTTCAGTTGAACCTCCCTGCTCTTATACTCAAATCATTTTGCTATGAATGCTAACATACCATTCGCCTTCTTCACTGCCTGCTGCACCTGCATGCCTGCTTTTAATGACTGGTGTACCATGACACCCAGGTCTCGTTGCATCTCCCCCTTTCCTAATCGGCCACCATTCAGATAATAGTCTACTTTCCTGTTTTTGCCACCAAAGTGGATAACCTCACATTTATCCACATTATACTGCATCTGCCATGCATTTGCCCACTCACCCAGCCTATCCAAGTCACCTTGCAGCCTCCTAGCATCCTCCACACAGCTAACACTGCCCCCCAGCTTCGTATCATCCGCAAATTTGGAGATGTTGCATTCAATTCCCTCGTCCAAATCATTAATATATATCGTAAATAGCTGGGGTCCCAGCACTGAGCTTTGCGGTACCCCACTAGTCACTGCCTGCCATTGTGAAAAGGACCCGTTTACTCCTACTCTTTGCTTCCTGTTTGCCAGCCAGTTCTCTATCCACATCAATACTGAACCCCCAATACCGTGTGCTTTAAGTTTGTATACTAATCTCTTATGTGGGACCTCGTCGAAAGCCTTCTGGAAGTCAGGGGGAACAGGTCACAGATAGGGTCATGTGGAGGGTGTACGGGTGAGGGCACAGTTCAGAGCGGGGGCCACCAGGAGGCACACGTCAGGGTGGGGGGTCACCGGGAGAGGTTAAAGGTCAGAGCGTGATTGTGGGGGAGGGGATCACGGGGACAGCGGGCACAGGTCACAGCGGGGGTCGTGGGGGCAACAGGAGAGAGCACAGGTGAGAGCGGGGGTCACAGGGGATCAACAGAGGGCACAGGTCAGAGCGGGGTCACGAGACATACAATGACAGGGATGTGGAGGATTGTCGGGGGGGGGGATACAGGGGGGGCCGGGTACAACAGGAACAGGAGGGGTATTGAGGGAGGGGGTATTACTGGTGGGGTTGTCAAGGGAAGTGGGTGCGGTTTGCTTGGTGTAGGGGATGGGTATTCTCGTGGCATTACTGGAGGGGGTGATGTGGGAGGGGTATTAGTGGAGTAGTCTCCACAGTAGGGGGTGCATATTCCGGGGGGGGGGGGTGGGGTTACGCACTTAGCACTGAATGATGCCACTATTCATGTGCCCACATCTCATCACCCAGCCCTCCGTGACCATCACCCACTGGATGTGTCTCTACCCTCTGCTCCGGTCGGGGAGGGGACGGGATGGGAGAGATGGGCAGAGTGGCCTTCTCAACACAGCCTGGCTAGCCGGACACCCGACCATGGTGTGGAGGGGGGGGGGGGGCCTTGCCTGACGTTTATTATCTCACCGTCTCCACACAGGACATAGATTATCGACTGACATCTACGATACCTTAGTAGGGTACGTCGAACAACCACTGTTCTAGGCGTACACTGGCCCTATCCCCAAACTCTACCTCCGCTACATTGACGACTCTATCAGGGCTACCTCCTGCACCCTTGCAGAACTCATCAACTTCATCAACTTCACCACTAATTTCCATCCTGCACTCAAATTTACTTGGACCATCTCCGACATTTCCTGTTGCAACAGGGACCAGAGTGCCCCCCCCCCCCCCCCTTGTCCTCACCTTCCACCCCATCAGCCGTCGCATACAGCACAGAATCCTCCAGCATTTCCACCACCTCCAACGGGATCCCACCACTGGCCGCATCTTCCCATCTACACGCCTTATCTGCTTTCCCCAGAGTCCGTTCCCTCCGCAACTCCCTGGTTAAATCGTCTCTTCCCACCCAAACCACCCCCTCCCCAGGTACCTTCCCCTGCAACCACAGGAGATGCACACCTGTCCCTATACCTCCTCCTTCAACTCGGAGGTCCAAGGACCCCGACAGTCCTTTCAGGTGAGGCAGAGGTTCACTTGCACCTCCTCCAACCTCATCTACTGTATCTGCTGTTCTGCTCTACTCAGAGATGTTATGCTCTGGTATTTTTTTTAATTCACATGTTTAATCGATAATGTTTTATTATTAACGTTTAATGTTTTATGTGTTATTCTTTTTTTTTTTTTTTTTTAATTTTTTTTAAATTAGAAGTAAGGTAAATTACAATAATACACAACACATATATCTTAATACATTTTTTGTACCGCTTCATTTTTTTGAGCTTTAAGAAAAAGATAGAAGTAAGGAAAGTAAAGAAAGTGCGCAAGGGTCGTGAAGTGCAAGAGAGTGTTGGGAAAAGAAAGCCCCTTAGAAAAGAAGTTAGAGAAGGAAGTAAAGTAAGAAAGTAGACCCTAGAAAAGAAAGAAAAAGAAAGTAGGGACAATCGCTCTATTGTAACATTAAACTCCGCAGAAAGACTACCAACCAAGTCTGTTTTTGTTGTTTTACCTCCCATTGCCAGGTCCTGATACCATTTATTTATTTATTTATTTTAAAAATTACTATTGCACCTCATGCTTGTAATAGGTCCATAAACGTAGACCACGTCTTTTGGAATTGGTCTGCTTTACCTGCTAAGAGGAATCTCATCTCTTCCAGATGTAATGTTTCAAACATATTTGATGTCCACATTTTTATTGTTGGTGTGGGCGCATTTTTCCAAAATTTAAGTATGAGCTTTTTTCCCATTATTAGCCCGTAATTGAATAAATTCTTCTGATACACGTTTAATTCAGGGATACCTTCCGATATTCCAAAAATGATCCATTCTGGTTTTGGTACCAGTTTTATTTTAATTAATTTTGAAAAAATATCAAATATACCATACCAGAATTTTTGGATTTTTGTACAAAAAACAAAAGAATGCGCTATGGTAGCTTCTTGACACAGACATTTATCACAGATTGGTGAAACATTAGGAAAGATTTTATTTAATTTAGTTTTTGAATAATATAGTCATGTAATGTTTTGAATTGGATAAGCGTATGTCGTACGTTGATCGAACATTTATGCACCTGTAGTAAATGATTATCCCAGCTCTCTTTTGAAATTTTTATAGCTAATTCTTGTTCCCAGTCTCTTCTAATTCCATCTGTTGTGGGTATTTCTATGTTTAAAATGATATTATATAAGTACGATATTAGATTAGCTGATGCCGCCTTTGTCTTCATTGCTTCATCCAGTAAGTCGGAAGGCATATTATGATAGTCTTTTGTGTATTTTTTCAGATAATCACGAATTTGAAGATATTTAAAATATTGGTTATTTTATGTGTTATTCTTAACTGTCACTGTATGTCATGTTGTCACTTGCGGGTGGAGCACCAAGGCAAATTCCTTGTATGTCAATACTTGGCCAATAAACTTATTCATTCATTCATTCAGGTGTGGACTCCAAGCGCAGGCTCGGCGTTCATTTTACTGAACACCTTTGCTCAGTCCGCCTAAACCTACCTGATCTCCCGCTGGCCAAAGACCTTAACTCTACCTCCCATTCCCACACTGGCCTTTCAGTCCTAGGCCTCCTCCACTGTCAGAGTGAGGCCCAGCATAAACTGGAGGGACAGCACCTCATATTTCACTTGGACAGCTTACACCCCAGCGGTATGAACATTGACCTCAAGTAACCCTTGCTCTCTTCATCCCTCCCCCTTCCCCGTTCTCCAACTAGGCTGATATCCCCCTGATTACATTTTATCTTTGTTTGCTTCATTGTCAACTTCTCTTAACTAACAATGGTATATTCTACATTTGCCTTGAACATCATCTCTTTCGATCTCTTACACCTCCTTATCTCTGTATCTCCCTCTCCCCTGACACTCAGTCTGAAGAAGTGTCTTGACCCGAAACGTCACCCATGCCTTTTTGCTCGCAGGGGTAGGGGAGTAAGGGAATCAAGAACCAGAGGATATAGGTTTAAGGTGAAGGTTAAAAGATTTAATAGGAACCTGAGAGGTAATGTTTTCACACAGTGGGAGTATGGAGCAAGCTGCCGGAGGAGGTAGTTGAGGCAGGGACTATCGCAACGTATAAGAAACAATTAGACAGGTACATGGATAGGACAGGTTTGGAGGGATATGGGCCAAATGCAGGCAGGTGGGACTAGTGTAGATGGGACATGTTGGCCAGTTTGGGCAAGGAGGGCCGGTACATTTGGACAGGTACATAGATAGGAAAGGTATGAAGGTACATGGGCCAAATGTAGGCAAGTTTAACTGGCATAGTAGGGGTATCTTGGTCAGCATGGTCAGGATGGGCCGAAGGGCTCTTATCGTGCTGTATGACCGTATAACCAAGGGAGAGGAGGGGAGAGGGGAGTATGGGAGAGGAGGGGAGGAATGAGAGGAGAGAGGAGGGGGGGAGGATGAGACGAGAGAGAGTGGAGAGCGGGGGTTTGGGGGAGGAGAGGGGGGAGTGGAAGAGGGGGAGAGGAGAGAGGGGGAGAGGAGAGAGGGGGAGAGGGAGTGTGGGGAAGAGGAGAGAGGGGGAGAGGGAGAGTGGGGAAGGAGAGAGGGGAAGGAGAGAGGGGAGGTGAGAGTGGGGGAGAGGGAGAGAGGGGGAGAGTGAGAGAGAGGGAGAGGAGGGAGGGGAGAGAGGTAGAGGAGAGGGGGAGAGGAGAGGGGGAGAGGAGAGGGTGGGAGAGGGAGAGAGCGGGAGTGGGCGGGGAGGGGAGTGTGGGAGGGGAGAGGGGGGGAGGAGAGTGGGGGAGATGAGAATGGGGGAGAGGAGAGAGGGGGAGATGGAGAGAGGGGGAGAGGAGAGGGGGGAGAGGTGAGAGAGGTGTGAGAGGGGAGGGGAGTGGGAGAGAGGGGGAGAGCAGAGACGGGGTGTGGGAGGGGAGAGGGAGAGTGGGGGGAGAGGGATAAAGGGGGAGTGGGCGGGGAGGGGAGAGAGGGGGAGAGGAGAGAGGGGGTGTGGGCGGGTAGGGGAGTGGGAGAGAGGGGGGAGAGGGATAGAGGGGCAGTGGGCGGGGAAGGGAGTGGGAGATAGACGAAGACACCACCCACCCCACACTCACCACCAGCGGGCTGGAGCAGATGAGGACCACGGCCGAGGTAGCGATGAGCAAGATGACCATCTGTATCTCGGCGGCTGCGAGCGGCCGGAGTGAGGCGGGACGCCGTGCCTCTGTCGGTGCCCCGGTGCCGGGCTGCCTCCGGCCGCTGCCCAGCGAGGTCCGGCGGAGCAGGCGCCGGTGCATGCGGACCAGGGCGCCGCACACCAGCACGTTGCAGGCCAGGGTGAGGGCGACGAGGAAGGAGTTGAAGCCGGCGTACATGTAGGAGAAGGCGGCCTGGGCGGCGTCGCGGGAGCGCCAGTCGATGAAGCACCAGGTGCCGGGGTACTGGAGGGCGGCTCGGCCCAGGCCACAGGAGGGCAGGGCACACAGCAGGGTGTTAGCGCCGTAGATGGCCAGCAAAGTGGCGGCGGCTGCCCGCCGGTCCATGTGCTGGCTGTAGAAGTAGGCATGGTTGATGGCCAGGTAGCGCTCCAGGGACATGGCGCAGATGATGCTCAGGCCGGCGCTGCCGAAGAACAGGAGCATGAAGCAGGCGTAGTTGCACAGGGCGCCTTCCTTCTGCAGCCAGCTGCCCCGCACATAGGTGACGATGGTCACCGGGCTGACCAGGCAGGTGCCCAGCAGGTCGGTCAGCGCCAGGCCGCACACCAGCGTGTAGAAGGTGCGCTCCCGTCCCTCTCTCCGGCCCCGCCACAGGACGCACAGGGCGGTCCCGTTACCCACCACCCCGCACACGAACATCAGCGCCGGGATCAGCAGTTTCTTCCCGGACCCGGCTCCAGCAGCGCCGGCTCCATCTCCGGCTCCACCCGGCACGCTGCCGTTCATGGCCGCGCCGTGGGCGAGACAGGGGAGCGCATGGAGAGGGAGGGACAGGGGAGGAGGAGGGGGAGGGGGAGATGTGGAGGGAAAAGTGGGGAGAGGGAGAGGGATAGAGGGGGAGGGAGAGAGAGGGAGAGGGGGAGATAGAGATGGATAGAGGGGGAGAGGGAGAGGTGGAGAGGGATAGAGGGGGAGCGAGGGATAGAGGGGGGGAGGGGGGGAGAGGGGGAGAGAGAGGGAGAGGTGGGGAGTGGAGGGATTGGATGAAGAGGGTGGGGGGAGAGGGTCGGCCCCTTCTCTCCGGCTCCGCTACCACAGTGAAGCCTAGACTGGTGGGTCAGCGCGGGACCTTGCCGTGCCGGGCGTGGGAAGCCGCTGTGTCCCGGGTCCTGGGATCCTCGTGTGCCGAGTCTCTCGGTCCCTTCGATCACCCTCTCCCGGTGCTGAAGTCTCCCGGTGCTGGGACTCTCTCTCTCTCTCTCGGCGCTGGGACTCTCTCTCTCTCTCCCGGTGCTGGGACTCTCTCTATCCCGGTGCTGAAGTATCCCGGCGCTGGGACTGCCTCTCCCGGTGCTGGGACTCTCTCTATCCCGGTGCTGAAGTATCCCGGTGCTGGGACTGCCTCTCCCGGTGCTGGGACTCTCTCTATCCCGGTGCTGAAGTATCCCGGCGCTGGGACTGCCTCTCCCGGTGCTGCGCTCTCTCTCTCTCGCTTGGCCAAGCTCCGGGTCTGAACCCGGACTCCGCCCGCCCCAGCCGCGCTACCAGGTCCTAGTGCCCGTCCTCACCCTCCTCCCTCACCAACAACAGCAACAAAACATCACCCAACCCTTTCTCCAGAGATGCTGCCTGACCCGCTGAGTTACTCCAGCACTCTGAGCTCGTCTTCAGTTTAAACCAGCATCTGCAGTTCCTTCCTACACTCACAAAACAAGAGTCTCGAGTGTTGCATCGCCATTAAACCGAAAACGAACAATGAAACTCACATTTCCGACAGCATAGCAGGTCTGGACACACACACACGCCGAATAGTTAACACAAACACACGAATGGATGCTGGTTTACAAAACGAGGCACACTCATGAAAGGAGGTGTTCAAAATTACGAGGGGAATAGATCGGAAGACGCACAGAGTCTCTTGCCCAGAGTAGGGGACTCGAGAACCAGAGGACATAGGTTTAAGGTGAATTTGGTTTAGCTTGGCTTAGAGATACAGCATGGAAACAGGCCCTTCTATAGAAGGGTGATCTTCCACAGGCGTAAAAATCATGAGAGGAATAGATTGCGTAGATGCACAGAGTCTCTTGCCTAGAGAAGGTGAATCGAGGACCAGAGGACATAGGTTTAAGGTGAAGGGGAAAAGATTTAATAGGAATCTGAGGGGTAACTTTTTCACACAGTTGTGGTGGGTGTATGGAACATGCTGCCAGAGGTAGTTGAGGCTGGGACTATCCCAACGTTTAAGAAACAGTTAGACAGGTACATGGATAGGACAGGTTTGGAGGGATAAGGGCCAAACGCAGGCACGTGGGACTAGTGTAGCTGGGACATGTTGGTTGGTCAGTGTGAGCAAGTTGGGCCGAAGGGCCTGCTTCTCTGCCGTCTAAAGTGGGCGCCTGGATCGCGCTGCCAGGGGGTGGTGGTGGAGGCAGATACGATAGTGGAGTTTTAGAGGCTTTTGGATATGCAAGGAATGGAGGGATAGGGCTATGTACAGTCAGATAAGTTGGGTTTAGACAATAGACAATAGGTGCAGGAGTAGGCCATTCGGCTCTTCGAGCCAGCACCGCCATTCAATGTGATCATGGCTGATCATCCCCAATCAGTTCCCGCCTTCTCTCCATATCCCCTGACTCCGCTATCTTTAAGAGCCCTATCTAGCTCTCTCTTGAAAGCATCCAGAGAACCGGCCTCCACCGCCCTCTGAGGCAGAGAATTCCTCAGACTCACCACTCTCTGTGAGAAAATGTCTTGGCATCACTGTGGGCCGAAGGGCCGGTTCCTGTGCTATGTGGCGGGGTGTTGTGTGGCGGGGGTGGGGTGGGTTGACATGGGGACGGGGGTGTTCTTGGAGGGGTTCTACAGACAGGGGGTGCCAGTGTGTTATTAAGCGGGGAAGAAGGGAGAGATGTGATGGAAGGAACGGTCTGGTTTGACGACTTGGGCTCGGCAGGTCGGGTACCTCGCCGGGGGGGGGGGGGGGGGGGGGGGGGGACGGAGAGTGATGAGAGAGCACTTTAATTTAGAGTTGAGCCTCTATAAGGCGCTGGTCATTGAGTTTCATTTAGAGATACAGTGCGGGATATGGACTAGACACAAGCCCTTCGGACCAGTGATCCCCGTACACTAACACTATCCTACACACACTAGGGACATTTTTTTACATTTACACCAAACCAATTATCTTGCGAAGCCGAGTGTGGGAGGAAACCGAAGCACCCGGAGAATACTCACGCAGGTGACGGGGAGAACGTGCAAACTCCGCACAGACAGCACCCGTCGCCGGGATTGAACCCGGGTCTCTGGCGCTGTGAGGCAGTGACTCTACCGCCGCCTCACTGTGGCGGGACTTTCCTTGGAAAGTTTCCCCTCGGTCGCTCGGTCTGTGCCAACCGTGGGCTGGTGACTCGAAGACAAAGTGTCAACTGCTCAGCTCACAGCAGGATGTCTCTCTCCCCCCCCCCCCCTCCCCCTCCCCCCCTGCCTGCCCGTTACTGCTGCTCCCGGGACGGCCCACACCACAACACACAGCGACTGAGGAAACAGAACCACAGAAAAACACTGTCAGACAGACGCAGAGTGCTGGAGTAACTCAGCGGATCAGGCAAAGTGTGTAGGAAGGAACTGCATATGCTGGTTTACACCGAAGATAGAAGAATGTGGTGGGACTTTGAGCAATAACGAAAATGCAGGAGGAACTCAGTGGGTCAGGCAGCATCTGTAGAGTGAATGGACAGACAACATGCCGAGATAAAATGTCCTCTCTCCATTCCCTCCATAGATGACGAATAACATTGACTTTGATGCTGCCAGCCCAGCTGAGTTCCTCCAACACTTTGTAGAAATAAGGAACTGCAGACACAGAGTGCTGGAGTAACTCAGCGGGTCAGGCAGCATCTGTGTGTGTGGGGGGGGGGGGGGGGGGGGCACTTTGCAGAGGTGTGTAGAATGACGAGGGGCAGGGATATGTGATGGCACGCAACCTTTTCCCCGGCGAGGTGTGGGCCGGCAGGAGAGGGGCCGGGGCCGGGATATTGCCTCCAGCGCCTGCAAGGTCGGTTGCAGCAAGTAAGAATGTCATTGTCCTATCTGGGACATATGACAAGCAAACCTCTCTTGACTCCTGTTTTGAGGTGAGATGGGAATGATTGAATAGGAACCTGAGGGGCAACTTTTTTCACACCGAGGGTGGTGGGCGTATGGAACGAGCTTCCAGAGGAGGTAGTTGAGGCACGGAATATAGCAACATGTAAAAGTCACTTCGGCAGTTCTCGGAACAGAATGAGGCCATTCGACCCATCAAGTCTACTCAAGATACAAGATACATTTATTTGTCACATTGATACAGTGAAATGTGTGGTCGCCATACAGCCACACGAATAATACTCTGCCATTCAATCGTGGCTGATCTATCTCTCCCTCTCAACCCCATTCTCCTGCCTTCTCCCCATAACCCCTGACACCCGCACTAATTAAGAATCTATCTATCTCTACCTTAAATATATCCACTGATGGCCTCCACAGCCATCTGTGGTAATGAATTCGACAGATTCACCAGCCTCCGACTAAAGAAATTCCTCCTCACCTCCTTCCTAAAGGAACGTCCTTTAATTCTGAGGCTGTGCCCTCTGGTCCTAGACTCTCCCACCAGTGGAAACATCCTCTCCACACCCACTCTATCCAGGCCTTTCATTATTCGGTACGTTTCACTGAGGTCCCCCCCTCATTCTTCTAAACTCCAGCGTGTACAGGCCCTGAGCTAAAAGAACGTCCTTTATTTCTGATCTTCCTCCTCCAGCATTGACCTGCTCCAGCATGCATTCCCTCCTCCCCACCTCTGGATGAAATGTGACCCCCCCCCCCCCCTCCTCCTTTCTGGACATCTCACGATTTCTTCCATTGCCTACGGTGTGCTGCTCCCAGCCTGCCCACTCTGCATCGCTCCCCACCCTGAACACCAGCCTGCTCTTTGGGTTCCTTTAACTGCCGACGTGATTAATTCTTTGGATGAGTTTGAGCATGTTCCGACACTCCCCGGCTGCTCCGTGGAAGAACATTGCATCCTTTGGAAAAACTGGTAGTGCCTGTCGATCAGCCACAGCCCCAAGTCCCTAGTTGCAACCAAAACAATTCGTAGTTGCTCGTTGCAGCATTCAAGAGTTCATAGGGCCATGTAGAATTAGGTCATCAAGTCCACACCGCCATTCAATCAATAGACAATAGACAATAGACAATAGGTGCAGGAGTAGGCCATTCGGCCCTTCGAGCCAGCACCGCCATTCAATGTGATCATGGCTGATCATCCCCAATCAGTACCCCGTTCCTGCCTTCTCCCCAATCATGGCCGATCTATCTCTCCCTCCTAACCCTATTCTCCTGCCTTCTTCCCATAACCCCTGACACCCGTACTAATCAACAATCTATCTATTTCTGCCTTAAATATATCCTGTGACTTGGCCTCCACAGCCGTCTGTGGCAATGAATTCCACAGATTCACCACCCTCTAACTAAATACATTTCGCCTCATCTCCTTCCTAAAGGAACATCCTGTAATTTTGAGGCTGTGAACTCTGGTCCTAGTCTCTCGCACTAGTGGAAACATCCTCTCCACATCCACTCTATCCAAGCCTTTCACTTTTCTGTACGTTTCAATGAGGTCACCCCCTCGTCCTTCTAAACTCCTTCTCAGCCTGATGGTTAGAGAGTTATGTTGATAACGTGTGGAAACAGGCCCTTCAGTCCAACGTTCCCACACCGGCCAACATGCCCCATCTACACTTGTCCCATCTGCCTGTGTTTGGTCCATATTCCTCCAAATCTGTCCTATCCATGTACCTGGCTAACTTTTTCTGAAACGTTGCGATCATCCCAGCCTCAACCACCTCCTCCGCCAGCTCGTTCCATACACCCACCGCCCTTTGTGTGAAAAAGTTACCCCTCAGATTCCCATTAATTCCTTCCTCCCCTCACCCTAAACCTGTGTCCTCTAGTCCTCGATTCCCCTCCTCTGGGCAAGGGACTCTGTGCGTCTACCCGATCTATTCCTCTCATGATTTTATACACCTCTATAAGATCTCCCCTCATCCTGATGTTTGTCAGTAGCTGCTCCCGAACCTGTCGAAAACCCACGCAGGTCACGGGGAGAACGTGCAAACTCCGTACAGACAGCACCCGTAGTCAGGATGGAACCCGGGTCCCTGGAGCTGTGAGGCAGCAACTCTACCGCTGCGACACCATGACGCCCACACTCTTCCCCCATCACCCTCTCTCCCCACCCAGTGAATCTCCACCCACGTCCCAGAGACCGAGGGACCTGGACCCCAGTTACTGAGGGAGCTCCAGCCCACAGTGTTAAAGGGGGTGTTGATCTGAAACTGTCCACAGCCACAGTGTGAATCTGCTCCCAAGTTTTGACTCGTAAACCTCGTCCACCAACCCCATGAGACAGATAGAAATTGAAGCAAATGAACAGGAAGCGACTCGCCCCGTCACGAGATGCTGGCGTTTGAGACAGAACAAAGACAGGGCTTGGGCCTTGCGCAAAGAGAGCGGTTCCCTGGCCTCTCCAAGTTCCAGCCTCTCGCTCTTCCTCGAAGATACACACAAAATGCTGGAGTCACTCAGCGAGACAGGCAGCATCTCTGGAGAGAAGGAATGGGCGACGTTTCAAGTCAGGACCCTTCTTCTGACTGATGGAGTAGGGCAGAGTGTTCAATAGGTATCTATGACTAGGAAACATAGACATCGATACATAGACAATATGTGCAGGAGTAGGCCATTCGGCCCTTCGAACCAGCACCGCCATTCATGGCTGATCATTCCCAATCAGTACCCTGTTCCTGCCTTTTCCCCATATCCCTTGATTCCGTTAGCCCTAAGAGCTACAGTATATCTAACTCTTGAAAGCATCCAGTGAATTGACCTCCACTGCCTTCTGTGGCAGATAATTCCACAGATTCACAACTCTGGGTGAAAAAGTTTCTCCTCATATCAGTCCTGAATGGCCTACCCCTTATTCCAAAACTGTGACCCCCTGGATCTGGACTCCCCCAACATCAGGAACATGTTTCCTGCATCCAGCCTGTCCAATCCCTTAAGAATTTTATATGTTTCTATAAGATTCCCTCTCGTCCTTCTAAATTCCAGTAAATCTAAGCCCAGTCAATCCATTCTTTCATCATATGTTAGTCCCTCCATCCCGGGAATTAACCTAGTGAACCTATGCTGCACTCCCTCAATAGCAAGAATGTCCTTCCTCAAACTAGGAGACTAAAACTGCACACAAAGTGCTGGAGTAACTCAGCGGGTCAGGCAGCATCTCTGGAGAACATGGATAGGTGACGTTTTGGGTCAGGTCCCTTTTTCAGACTGATAAGCCTACAAACCTGCACGTCTCTGGGATGTGGGAAGAAACCGGAGCTCCTGGAGGAAACCCACGCGGTCACAGAGTGAACGTACAAACTCCGTACAGACAGCACACGTAGTCGGGAGCTCCGGCGCTGTGAGGCAGCAACTCTACCGCTGCACCACAGTGTTGCCCAGTAATAATCTAATTATGACAACGGATAATAGACAATAGGTGCAGGAGTAGGCCATTCGGCCCTTCGAGACAGCACCTGCCTTCTCCCCGTATCCCCTGACTCCGATATTTTTAAGAGCCCTATGTAGCTCTCTCTTGAAAGCATCCAGAGAACTGGCTTCCACCGCCCTCTGAGGCAGAGAATTCCACAGACTCACCACTCTCTGTGAGAAAAAGTGTTTCCTTGTCTCCGTTCTAAATGGCTTACTCCTGATTCTTAAACTGTGGCCCCTGGTTGTGGACTCCCCCAGCATCAGGAACATGTTTCCTGCCTCTAGCGTGTGCAAACCCTTAACAATCTTATATGTTTCAATGAGATTACCTCTCATCCTTCTAAACTCCAGAGTATACAAGCCCAGTCGCTCCATTCTCTCAGCATATGACAGTGGGCAACACTGTGGTGCAGCGGTAGAGTTGCTGCCTCACAGCACCGGAGACCCGGGTGGGATCCCGACTACATGTGCTGTCTTTACGGGAATTAACCTTGTGGACCTACGCTGCACTCCCTCAATAGCAAGAATGTCCTTCCTCAAATTAGGGGACCAAAACTGCACACAATACTCCAGGTGTGGTCTCACTAGGGCTCTGTACAACTGTACAATTGTTACATTGTCGGTATATACAGTATGACAATTACACACCCTCAAATCTGGAGTCTTGACGTAATAAACAAGAATTCACTAATTGTCCCTAGTGCGGGCCAGACAGTGTTTGTTCTAGTTAGTGTTGTGCAGCGTTCAAGAGGTTGTTGGGAAGGAGCTGTTCCTGAACCAGATGTCTCCCGCCCGCACCCTCCCCAGTGCTGTTACATTCACCCCGTGGCTGGAATGTTCTAGAAGTTGACGGAGATGTGTTCCCATCTGTGGGAGTGGGTGGACCTGTACAAACCTGCCTCACCCGCCCAACGCTGCTGCAGTCTAGGCTGAGTCCTCCTTCCCATCCACCGCGCATCCACAGCTGCAGCCTGCAACCTTCACCGGTTCATGCACGCAGCACACCACGAGCCAACATTCTCTCCCCGCTCCCCGAGAACAACACACCGCCTCTCGAATCCCTCACCCAAGCATCTCGCGTGGTCCCTAGGGTCACAGGTTGGGCCCGGATAGCGCACGAGAGAGCAGAGAGAGGAGAGGAGCAGAGAGAGCAGAGAAGCGAGAGGAGAGCGAGAGATGAGAGAGAGAACGATGAGAGCAAGCGATTACGAGAGAGCGAGGGAGCAGAGCGCGAGGAGCGAGCGCTCTCTAGCTAATCGACTAGCTAATATCCGCATCCCCCCCCGCTCCCACCCCCCCCCCACTGTTCTCTCTCTCTCTCTCTCTGATTCTCTCTCTAGCTCCACACATATATCGAGCGCTCATTTCTTAGTCTGTGTTGATAATCACCCCTGAGGCATTTCCACCAATCTCTCTCTCAGCGTAGAGGTATGGGCTATAATTATCAGCTTCACAACATTGCTGCTCCCAGCTACAGGTGGGAATAGATATTGGTTTATATTGTAGGTTGTTCAGCTATTGTAGGTTTCTCAGGTCAGGTCGGGGGGAGCTCCCCTCCCTGCCACGGGTACCATGTCATCCCGTGCTACCCGCTCCATGGTCGGATAGTCGGCGACTAAACCGTCTCCCCCACCTGATTTGCCAGGTGAGGAGGGGGCTGTGGACCCCCAGCAGGGCCAAAAACAAGACCTGTCAAAGGGCGGATGAGCTTCTAGCGAGCCAACGGCCATCCACACTTCAGTAGAAGTTGTGATCACTGTTGTACACGGCATTGTAAGGAACGATAATAAAGCACACACACCAAAACCCGATACATCCAGCGGCGGAAGTCGGCAGGAACTGGAGGACAGAGATGTGTGGTGCGTCCTTCACCGTTCCCGTTGGAAACCGGCACCACTGCGTCGCTAATGTTTTAAACCATGATGAATGAATGAAGGTTGTTCAGCGACACAGAGAAAAGCTTGGTTTAGTTTAGCTTAGTTTAGTTTAGATTATAGCATGGAAACAGGCCCTTCGGCCCACTGGGTCCTTACCGACCGGTGATTCCCGCACACCATCATCATCGGCGGTCACTCGAAACAAGTATGCCTGTCCCCTCCTCTCCATAGGGTTGTCTACTTGTGGGTCTGCAGACGTCTGTAGAGGCCGATCCGCGATCCACACACCTTGGTGCAACGTGGGCAGTGGGGACTGGCGGTGGTTGGTCGTCGTCGAGGCACCTTCTCTCTCTCTCCTTACGGTGCTGTCGCTTACGGAAAGAATGCTGCCAAGGTTGGGGAAGTGGTCAACGTTTTCAAGAGTGGTGTCGTCCACTTTTATAGTGGGCTGGGTCGACGGCTGGCTGGGTGGAAGTTGATGTAGGACCTGGGGCTTCTTGATATTTAAGGCTAAGCCCATGGCTCTGTATAATAATGGATGGGATTTATATAGCGCCTTTCTAATACTCAAGGCGCTTTACATCGCATTATTCATTCACTCCTCAGTCACACTCGGTGGTGGTAAGCTACTTCTGTAGCCACAGCTGCCCTGGGGCAGACTGACGGAAGCGTGGCTGCCAATCTGCGCCTACGGCCCCTCCGACCACCACCAATCACTCACACACATGCAAAGGTGGGTGAAGTGACACAACGACAGTATGCACTCCAAGCGGTATTCGAACCGGCTACCTTCCGGTTGCCAGCCGAACACTTAGCCCATTGCGCCATCTGTATGCCTTGCACATTAACACTACCCTACACACACTAAGGACATTTTGCATTTACACCAAGCCAATTAACCTACAAACCTGTACGTCTTTGGAGTGTGGGAGGAAACCGGAGATCTCGGAGAAAACCCACGCAGGTCACGGGGAGAACGTGCAAACTCCGTACAGACAGCACCCGTAGTCAGGATGGAACCCGGGTCTCTGGAGCTGTGAGGCAGCAACTCTACCGCTGCTCCACCGTGACGCCCACACTCTTCCCCCATCCACCGCTATCCCCACCCAGTGAATCCCCTCCCATGTCCTAGAGCCCGGGGGACCTGGACCCCCGTTACTGAGGGAGCTCCAGCCCACAGTGTTAAAGGGGGTGTCGATCTGAAACTGTCCACAGCCACAGTGAGAATCTGCTCCCAGGTTTTGACTTGTAAACCCGTCCACCGACCGCAGGAGACAGATGGAAATTGAAGAAAATAAGAACGGGAAGCGACTCGCCCGGTCACGAGATGCTGCCGTTTGAGACAGAACAAAGGCAGGGCTTGGGCCTTGCGCAAAGGGAGGGTTCCCTGGCCTCCCCAAGTCCCAGCCTCTTGCTCTTCCTCAAAGATACACACAAAATGCTGGAGTCACTCAGCGGGACTGGCAGCATCTCTGGAGAGAAGGAATGGGTGACGTTTCAGGTCGAGACCCTTCTTCTGACCCTTCTGCAGTTCCTTCCTACACATTTCGTCTTGCCCTTCGTCAGTCTCTTGTCCTTCGTGGGATTCTCTCCTTGCTAGGACTCTCGCCTGAGTGAGACCATGTCCTTTGTGGGACCCTGTGTGAATGAATCAATCCATTATGTGTACTTCAATGTGTAGGGAAGGAACTGCAGACCCTGGTGTAAACCGAAGATAGACACAAAAATCTGGAGTAACTCATCGAGACAGACGGCATCTCTGGAGAGAAGGAATGGTTGACATTTTGGATCTGAAGAATGGTCTCGACCCGAAACGTCACCCATTCCTTCTCTCCAGAGATGCTGCCTGTCCCGCTGAGTTACTCCAGCATTTTGTGTCTATCTTCATACTTTATTGACATGAGGTCATAAATGATAGCAGCAGAATTAGGCCATTCAGTCCATTAGGTCCACACCACCATTCAGTCATGGCTGATTTATCTCTCCCTCCTAACCCCATTCTCCTGTCTTCTCCCCATAACCCCGACACCTGTACTAATGATGCGTACTCAGGCTACAGACTTTTGGTTATTGAGTCGAGCTACTGCTCGTGGAACAAAGCGCCCACTGTTTTATCCCTCGGGTGGAAGATTCTAAAACTAGAGGGCACAGAGGGGGGAGATTTAAGAGGGAGCTCAGGGGCAACTTTTTCCAATCAGAGGGTAGTCTGTATCTGGAACGAGCTGCCAGAGAAAGTTGCAGAAGCGGACACAATTGAAAGTTTCAAAAGACATTTGGACAGATATAGGGATAGGAAGTGTTTAGAGGATATGGACCAAATGGGACTAACCCAGTGTGCCAGCTTGGGCAAGTTGTTACCGTGCGAGCGATGCAAACATGAAAGCAGAATTCACGCCTACAGCAATGCCCATAGTCATAAATAGACACACACTCTCTCACACACACTCATACTGAAAGTGGGTTAGATGAACTGAAAGACTGACAAGACAGCAAGGTCTGAGATAGAACACAGTATTGAAGAGTTACAAAGTACTTTTACTTAGTAACATAGAACCTCGGCACAGCATAAGAACTGGCCCTTCGGCCCACAATGCCCATGCTGAACATGATGCCAACTCTCCTCTGCCTGCACGTGATCCATATCCCTCCATTCCCTGCATATCTATCATGTGTCGATCCAAAAGCCTCTTAAACACCACTATCGTAACTGCCGCCACCACCACCCCTGGCAGCGCGTTCCAGGCACCTACTACCCTCTGTGTAAAAATAACTTGCCCCGCACATCTCCTTTAAACTTTGCCCCTCTCACCTTCAAGCTCTGCCCTCTAGTCTTTGACATCTCCAACTCGGAAAAGGGTTCCGACTGCTTCCTCCTCTGATGGATACTTCTATTTTACTTCGGAGTCACGTGAGTGACTATGTGAAGACCCCGCCAGCACGCCTGCACGTCACAACAGCACCGTATTCGGCGCTGTCCATCGCAGCTCCCTCGACAGAGGGGAGCGTTGGGGGCCAGGGCTGGGCTGGCCTGGAAGAGGGGTTCGTGGCTGAAGATACTAGCAGTGTGCTGGGGGTGCAGGACCAGGAAGAGCTGCTGGGAGTGGCCAACACGTTTGCGGTACCACCGCAAGCGGGACAACCATTGCTGGCCAAACTGACGGCCAGCATAGACTACCTGTCCTTCCACCCTCTGCAGGAACAGGTAGTCAATGATACAATGGATAAATCCATACCTCCAGAGAACTGCATCTCGTTAAATGTACCCGCCGTCAATAGTCAAATCTGGGGGTACATCGGGATGGGCATAAGGGCCCAGGAGGTGAAACTTCAGAAGATACTAAAACATCTGACTTCAGCCATAACATCTTGCGCTCGTTCCGTTGATGGTGTTGAAATGACGGACAATCAGCAGGACACACTGGTCCTACTGTGTAATACTCAGTACGAAATAAACTGCCTGTGAAAGAATGCCATCAAACCGGCCCTCGACCCCAAATTCGCAGGGTTGTGCAAAACAGCAACAGCATAACCACAGATACTGCTGTTTGGGAAAGACTTGCCTAAGCAAGTAAAAGAACTGGATGAAGAGTCTAAAGCCGTTGGGATTATGAGGGCAGCCGCAGGAACGAGCAAAACCACACACCCCAGACGGCAGCACCCCTATGCATCCACCAGCAGGCATCAACACCAGGGTGTTGGTGAAAGCATGAGGGCCGCACAGCAACCACAAAGGTCTTTTTTAGGCCAAGGCCCAGAGCGGCCCTCATGGAAGATGCGCCAACCCCACACTCCGGCGCCTCGACCACTGAAGAGGCAGAAGCCGAAGAAATGAACATACCACCGGTAACCATGGAGGTAGGTGGATCTGGTTCCTTCCAGAACATAAAAGGTGTAGGTCCTGTACTAACAGGGGGAAGGTTGCACTTGTTTTGGGAAGCATGGAGGACTATTACAACTAACAAATATATACTACAAAGTATTCAGGGATACAAAATTGATTTCATCCAAAAAAGTATGCCACCAGCTCAACATGTACCTGACAGGGAGTTTGTACTCTCACAACTGGAAAAGTTGGAAGGACATGCAGAACTGATGAGGTTACATGCTAAAGGAGTTATAGAGAGGACGGTGCATGACTCTCCGGAATTTGTATCAAACATCTTTACAAAAACCAAGAAAGATGGTGGATGTCGCATCATCATTGACTTAACTAGACTGAATACTTTTGTTAAGCATATACATTTCAAAATGGAAACATTTGTTACTGCCAAACAATTAGTTTCCGAAGGATACTTCATGGCATGCATCGATTTAAAAGATGCATACTATTCGGTACCCATTCATAAGGATCATCGTCGATACCTAAAATTTAACTGGATGGGGCAACAATGGCAATATAAAGCGTTGCCTGATGGTTTAACATCAGCCCCTAGACTATTTACCAAGATATTGAAACCAGCCTTGGTAATACTAAGAAAACAAAAACATATTGTCATAGCATATCTTGATGATATTTTGATTGTGGGGAAAACCCTGGAATTAGCTAAATCAGCAACTTTTTCCAATCAGAGGGTAGTCTGTATCTGGAACGAGCTGCCAGAGAAAGCTGCAGAAGCGGACACAATTGAAAGTTTCAAAAGACATTTGGACAGATATAGGGATAGGAAGTGTTTAGAGGATATGGGCCAAATGGGACTAACCCAGTGTGCTAGCTTGGGCAAGTTGTTACCGTGCGAGTGATGCAAACATGAAAGCAGAATTCACGCCTACAGCAATGCCCATAGTCATAAATAGACACACACTCTGTCTCACACACACTCATACTGAAAGTGGGTTAGATGCATTGAAGACTGACAAGACAGCAAGCACTGAGATAGAACACAGTATTGAAGAGTTACAAAGTACTTTTACTTAGTAACATAGAACCTCGGCACAGCATAAGAACTGGCCCTTCGATCCACAATGCCCATGCCGAACATGATGCCAACTCTCCTCTGCCTGCACGTGATCCATATCCCTCCATTCCCTACATATCCATATGCCTATCCAAAAGCCTCTTAAACACCACTATCGTATCTGCCTCCACAACCACCCCTGGCAGCACGTTCCAGACACCCACCACCCTCTGTGTAAAAATAACTTGCCCCGCACATCTCCTTTAAACTTTGCCCCCTCTCACCTTCAAGCTCTGCCCTCTTAGTCTTTGACATTACCACCTGGGAAAAGGGTTCCGACTGCCTCCTCCTCTGATGGATACTTCTATTTTACTTCGGAGTCACGTGAGTGACTATGTGGAGACCCCGCCAGCACGCATGCGCGTCACAACAGCACCGTATTTGGCGCTGTCCATCGCATCTCCCTCGACAGAGGGGAGCGTTGGGGGCCAGGGCTGGGCTTGCCTGGAAGAGGGGTTCGTGGCTGAAGATACCAGCAGTGTGCTGGGGGTGCAGGACCAGGAAGAGCTGCTGGGAGTGGTCAACACGTTTGCGGTACCACCGCAAGCGGGACAACCATTGCAGGCCAAACTGGCGGCCAGCATAGACTACCTGTCCTTCCACCCTCTGCAGGAACAGGTAGTCAATGATACAATGGATAAATACATACCTCCAGAGAACTGCATCTCGTTAAATGTACCCGCCGTCAATAGTCAAATCTGGGGGTACATCGGGATGGGCATAAGGGCCCAGGAGGTGAAACTTCAGAAGATACTAAAACTTCTGACTTCGGCCATAACATCTTACGCTCGTTCCATTGATGGTGTTGAAATGACGGACAATCAGCAGGACACACTGGCCCTACTATGTAATACTCAGTATGAAATAAACTGCCTGTGAAAGAACGCCATCAAACCGGCCCTCGACCCCAAATTCGCAGGGTTGTGCAAAACAGCAACAGCCTAACCACAGATACTGCTGTTTGGGAAAGACTTGCCTAAGCAAGTAAAATAACTGGATGAAGAGTCTAAAGCCATTGGGATTATGAGGGCAGCCGCAGGAACGAGCAAAACCACACACCCCAGATGGCAGCGCCCCTATGCATCCACCAGCAGGCATCAACATCAGGGTGCTGGTGAAAGCATGAGGGCCGCACAGCAACCACAAAGGTCTTTTTTAGGCCAAGGTCCAGAGCGGCCCTCATGGAAGATGCGCCAACCCCACACTCCGGCGCCTCGACCACTGAAGAGGCAGAAGCTGAAGAAATGAACATACCACCGGTAACCATGGAGGTAGGTGGGTCTGGTTCCTTCCAGAACATAAAAGGTGTAGGTCCGGTACTAACAGGGGTAAGGTTACACTTGTTTTGGGAAGCATGGAGGACTATTACAACTAACAAATATATACTACAAAGTATTCAGGGATACAAAATTGATGTCAACCAAAAAAGTATGCCACCAGTTCAACATGTACCTGACAGGGAGTTTGTACTCTCACAACTGGAAAAGTTGAAAGGACATGCAGAACTGATGAGGTTACATGCTAAAGGAGTTATAGAGAGGACGGTGCATGACTCTCTGGAATTTGTACAAAAACCAAGAAATATGGTGGATGTCGCATCATCATTGACTTAACTAGACTGAATACTTTTGTAAAGTATATACATTTCAAAATGGAAACATTTGTTACTGCCAAACAATTAGTTTCCGAAGGATACTTCATGGCATGCATCGATTTAAAAGATGCATACTATATAGTACCCATTCATAAGGATCATCGTCGATACTTAAAATTTAACTGGATGGGGCAACAATGGCAGTATAACGCGTTGCCTCATGAGTTAACATCAGCCCCTAGACTATTTACCAAGATATTGAAGCCAGCCTTGACAATATTAAGAAAACAAAAACATATTGTCATGGCATATCTTGATGATATTTTGATTGTGGGGAAAACCCTGGAATTAGCTAAATCAGCGGTTTCAGCTACCAAACAGTCGTTTGAAACACTGGGGTTTATCATCCATCCAGATAAATCTAAGTTGACACCATCCACAACTATGGATTATCTGGGATTCACAATTAACTCTGTCCACATGTCTGTAACATTGCCAAAGAACAAAGCAGCAGATTTGGTGGAAGCCTGCAACAAATTGATTGTTACTAATCAACCATCTATTCGACAGGTGGCAAGAGTGATTGGGAAATTAATAGCAGCATTTCCAGCTACTCAGTTTGGGCCTTTGACCTACTAAAATCTACAAAGGGCAAAGGTGCAAATGCTAAAACAACATGCAGGTCATTTTGATCGACCTATACAATTACCAGCCAAAGCAATTTCGGAGTTACAATGGTGGAAGGAAAATATTTGGCATAGTTCCAGCCTCATCGTTATCAGTAACCCATCATTCACATTACAAACAGATGCCAGTGCTCATGGCTGGGGAGCAACTAATACTATATCTAGTACTGGTGGAACATACAAGAATCATCACTACTACAAACATTGGGTATAAATTACTTAGAAATGTTGGGTGCGTTTTATGGGCTAAAAGCTTACTGTTCAACTATGCACCATCTGCATGTCCGCCTACAAATTGACAATACCATGGTGGTGGCTTATATTAATCATATGGGTGGAATAAAATCGATATCGTGACAATCTGGTCAACACAATCTGGCAATGGTGTGTCGACAGACATACTGTATTTGGCTATCAGCAACTTACCTACCAGGTAAGCTCAATACAGTGGCAGACACGAGGTCACGAAAATTCTATGGATGTTGAACCACAAGTATTTGCTGATATTACTATGCAGTATGGTACACCTGATATCGACCTCTTTGCATCCAGACTGAATCACCAGTTACCAACATATGTCGCTTGGGAACCAGACCCTGAGGCAGCAGCGATGGACGCTTTTTCGCTGAATTGGGGAAAATTGTTTTTCTATGCCTTTCCCCCCTTCTGCCTCATCAGTCGGGTCCTACGCAAAATACAAATTGACTCAGCTTCAGGTATTTTGGTAGTACACGATTGGCCTACACAGCCATGGTTCCCTGTGGTCCCCGACATGGTCTCTAAACCGCACATGACCATTACTAAAAGACCAGATCTTTTGGTCCATTCTGTTACGGGCGAGAGTCATCCATGCCATGACAGGATAAATCTGTTGGCTTGCAGAATTTGAAAAGACCTTTGCTGGATCTGGGATTAACGGATAGGACCATGAACATGATCACGGCGGCCTACCGAGAATCAAACAAGAAGCGGTACCTCTCCAGCATTCAGAAATGGGAATCGTACTGCTCAAGGACTGGTGTAGCATACAGATCAGCTACAATTACCAACGTCCTGGAGTTCCTATCCAGCCTTCACTTTGATGAAGGACTGAGTTACAGCACTATTAACAGTGCTAGGAGTGCTCTGTCAGCATATTTATGGCAGGCACCGGGACAGCAGTCCATGGGATCTCACTCTCTAGTTGCCAAACTAATGAGGGATATTTACAACACCAATCCTCCCAGACCAAGGTACACCCAGATCTGGGACGTCAGTGTTGTACTGACATTGCTAAGGGGTTGGTCACCAGCAATGTCCTTGTCCCTGGAACAGCTCACACTAAAAACAGTCATGCTGATGGCATAATTGGTCTCAGCTCAACGGGTCCAGTCCCTATACAAATTAAGATTGGACAATATGAAAACATCAACGGACAAGATAACCTTCCGGATCTTGGAGTTGGTCAAACAAAGTAGACCAGGAACATCGGGACTGAATTTGGAATTCCGGGCATACCCAATCTGACCCCCGTTTGTGTGTCATGACACACCTACTGCTTTATCTTAAGATGACAAAAACCTTAAGAGGAAGCGAATTGGCTCTATGGGTCAGCTTCAAACAGCCTCATGGCCGGGTGTCAGTACAGACCATCTCTAGATGGCTGAGACAGGTTCTGGGTGCTGCTGGGGTGGATACTGACATTTTTAAATCTCATTCCACCAGGGCAGCAGCAACATCAGCAGCTAGAAACATGGAGGTGCCAATGGACCATATCCAGGCGACAGCAGGATGGTCTAGGGAAAAGACTTTTCAAATATTTTATAATAAGCCGATCGCCAAACCTGCGGTATTTGCAGAAAGTATTTTAAGTTCTGTAATATAATTTAGCCCGAGGGAGCATTATTTTCTTTGTCAAAATAAATCGTTATTCTTTTTAAAAAATGGATCCATGTTTGTTTACGATAACATACTTCCTCCCTTGGATGACTTCGGCAGTGAATGAAGCATGGATTTGTTCCACGGCATGAAATCACAGATCTTTAAAATCTTCACGTAGTCACTCGCGTGACTCCGAAGTAAAATAGTAAGATTAAACGAGAACTTACCAGTTTGAAGTTTGATCTTTATTTTATGAGGAGTTACGTCGAGGGATTACGTGCCCTCCACGCCCACACTCTATTATAAAGGTCAACTGGTATCCTAGTTCTTCTTATCTTACTATATTTATTTCACTTACTATTACTGTGATTCCACACCGCTGCTTTGAAGAATGGCGCGCATGCGTGCTGGCGGGGTCTTCACGTAATCCCTCGACGTAGCTCCTCATAAAATAAAGATCAAACTTCAAACTGGTAAGTTCTCGTTTACTATTTTACATACATCTCCCTGCAATGTCTGTTGTGCCAGAGTAAACAATCCAAGCTTGGCCAACTTCTCCCCAATACTCTCTAATCCAGTCATAATTCTGGTGAACTTCCTCTGCATTCTCTCCAAAGACAGCACGCCCTTCCCCGAATGGAGCTGTCAGAAACGCACGCGATACTCCACATGCGGCCAAACCCATGACCTAAAGAGTTTCAACATGACTTCTTGATTCTTATACTCAGTGCCCCGACGTACAAAAGCAAGCAGTGCGGAAGCCTTGTTTACCACTGGCATTCATGTTCATTAGTGATAGGGAGCAGAATTAGGCCATTCGGCCCTTCAAGTCTACTCCGCTATTCAATCATGGCTGATCTATCTCTCCCTCAACCCCATTCTCCTGCCTTCTCCCCATAACCCCTGACACCCGTACTAATCAAGAATCTATTTAATGAATTCCACAGATTCACCACCCTCTGACTAAAGAAATTCCTCCTCATCTCCTTCCTAAAAGAACATCCTTTAATTCTGAAGCTAGGGCCTCTGGTCCTAGACGCTCCCGCTAGTGGAAACATCCTCTCCACATCCACTTATCAAGCCTTTCACTATTCAGTAAGTTTTAATGAGGTCCCCGCTCAATAGGGTTGCCAACTGTCCCGTATTAGCCGGGACATCCTGTATTTTGGGCTAAATTGGTTTGTCCCGTACGGGACCGCCCTTGTCCCGTATTTGACTGCTACTACTCGGGTCGAGGGGACTGTCGGGTCGGAGCGCCGCGTCCGGCCCCGCCTCACCCGTCCCGACGTAGTGCAGCCCATGGAGTGCAGCAGCAGCAGCGCCTCGCCCGCGGCCCCGTCGGTCGGTCGGCAGCCCGGCCAGCTGTCCGACCTTCGGACCTTCGCTTACCGCCGACACCACCACCACCCCTCCTTCTCATGGCCGATCATCGGTTCATGAGTTGGATGGGGTGCCGGGGCCAAAACTCCTCAGCTGGCCCGCCGGCTGGGCTTTGTGTGCAGTCCAGCACCCGGGACAACTCATCATTCACCCAGCCACGGCCGAGTCAGTCAACGAATTGCCGTCGGGAATTTGTCCCGTATTTTGACCTATTGCCCCTTATTTGGGAGTGAGAAAGTTGGCAAGCCTATCCCTCATCCTTCTAAACTCCAGCGAGTACAGGCCCAGTGCCGTCAAACGCTCATCGTATGCTGACCCGCTCATCTCCGGGATAATTCCCTGAAACAGGGCTGTGTGTCGGAGCCTTCCCTTGGACGTGTGCATCGTGCTGTGAACTTTTGGGTCACTTCTTTTGAAAAGGCAATCCAGTTTGCGAGACAGGGCCTCCCGCGTACAAAACAACGTGTGGTTTTGGTGACGTGACTGCAGTAGCTTCTTCCTCTGTGTGGCCGCTCTGCCCAGTGGTCCCGGCGCTCTGCGGAAACCACAGCAGCCTGTGTACCAGAGAGGCCGAGGCAGGGACTGTAACAACATGTGCAGGGCACTTGGACAGCTACATGGGTAGGACAGGTTTATCGGGATATGGGCCAAATGCAGGCAAATTTGCAGCACCACGGCCCCATAGTAGGTGCGTCCACGTGGTGGGGATAGCAAACTGGAAGTATCCCGAGCTAATTCTGCTATCACCATCATCTATTGCAACAAGTGATGGCTTCCACTGATTGTCGCCGGATGCTTGCGTACTTTTCAGGATGGACGATGACAGCGATGTCAACATTTGAAACATGGAAGACGGACACGAAAGAAGAAGTAGCACAACACGCGACACTAAACCCAGCAACTATGAACCAAAGTCTGCCTTTGGCTGCACTGTCGACTATGGATGTTCAGCTATAGTATTAGGGTTATTAACGTATTGAGTATTTGTGTTTGGTATATATTGTCTATGTGTCTTGCGTGAGTTTCAAGCTTCTGTACCTTCTGCCGGACAGGAGCGGGGAGAAGAAGGAATGACCGGGGTGGGTCTAGTCTTGGCTGTTTTCCCGAGGCAGCGTGAAGTGTAGATGGAGTCGATGGTGGGGAGTGTGGTCTGTGTGATGGACTGGGCTACATCTACAATGGTGGGGAGTGTGGTCCGTGTGATGGACTGGGCTACATCTACAATGGTGGGGAGTGTGGTCTGTGTGATGGACTGGGCTACATCTACAATGGTGGGGAGTGTGGTCTGTGTGATGGACTGGACTACATCTACAACTCTGTGTGATTTCTTGCAGTCTTGGGCAGAGCTGTTCCCAAACCAAGCTGTGATGCAACCCGACAGTGTGCTCTCTACGGGGCAGCTGTCGAAGTTTGTAAGAGGTTCTGGCGACACGGGGAATTTCCTCAATCTCCTCAGGAAGTAGAGACGTTGGTGCGGCTTCTTGCCTGTCACTTCAATGACTGATTGGTGATGAGATTATCGTCAAGGAACATGAAACTCTCAACGTTGTCACCAGCTGCATCTCTCTGCCTGCTGGTCCAGAAGAACATCTATTGCACTCACACAGAGTATATTGGACTCATGCCAATGCACGGCATCACTCTTTAAACACAACAACCTCCAATAAGCTCTGCACTAAATCAACTATTATTGTTATTACTGCACTATTATTGTTTGTTTATTATGTGTACGTTTGTGTGTGTGTATTTCTGTCATCTATCTGTCTATATATATGGCACCCGTCCTCCACCATCATGCTGAAACCATGCATGCACAACAAACCTGTCATTGTCGAGCGGCACTTGGTTTATTTTACCTTATTTAATTTAGTTTAGGTGAGTTTTGCTTAATTTAGTTTAGTTTAGCTTAGTTTAGTTAAGTTTAGGTTAACTTAGTTTAGTTTAATTTAGTTTAGCTTAACCTAGTTAAGTTTAGTACAGTTTATTCCAGCTTTTTGTGTCTATATTTAGTTCAGTTTAGTTAAGTTTAATTTAATTTATTCGATAATTTAGCTTAGTTTAGTTTAGTTTAATTGGGTTTACCTTGGTTTAGCTGAGTTTTGCTTAGTTTAGTTTAGTATAGTTTATTCCAGCTTTTTGTGTCTATATTTAGTTTGGTTTAGTTAAGTTTAATTTAATTTAGTTTAGCTTAGTTTAGTTTAGTTTATTGTCACGTGTGGTGAGGGTCTGTGTAAAGCTTTTGTATTGCCTCTTCTTGATGGTTTTGTGTAGACCAGAGTGAGCATTCTGGTTCTGAGTGGGATGGTTTGATGTATCTCTGTACACGTGGCAGTAATGAACCAGTCAATGAGCTCTCCCAACAGAGGTGCTTGCCCATGAGCCTTGCAGCTTGTGGTGGGCCCTGCACATTGCCTGCCCCACAAACTACGGCAGGAAGGAGAGCAAGTGTTTGCGGTGTCTCTCCCCCCCTCACCCTTCCGTCGACCGGGCCTTGATAGACCAGTATTGCCTCAGCAACTACACGCACACCTGCACACAGGGCATAGGTGGGTAAAGGAGAACAGCAATGTTGTAAACACCTCTTTCCAAACCAGAGTGTAGAAGTTGTTGCAGTTCTATAAGATGCTGGTGAGGCCGCACTTTGAGTATTGTGTTCAGTTCTGGGCACCATGTTATAGGAAAGATGTTGTCAAGCTGGAAAGGGTGCAGAGAAGATTTACGAGGTTGTTGTCAGGACCTGAGGGCATGAGCTACAGGGAGAGGTTGAGCAGCTGGGACTCTATTCCTTGGAGCGCAGGAGGATGAGTGGTGAGCTGATAGAGGTGTATAAAATCATGAGAGGAATAGATTGTGTAGATGCACAGAGTCTCTTGCCCAGAGTAGGGGAATCGAGGACCAGAGGACATTGGTTTAAGGTGAAGGGGAAAATATTTAATAAGAATCAGAGGGGTGACTTTTCACACAAAGGGTGGTGGGTGTATGGAACAAGCTGCCAGAGGAGGTAGTTGAGGCAGGAACTATCCCACCATTTAAGAAGCAGTACATGGATAGCACAGGTTTGGAGGGATATGGACCAAACACAGGCATGTGGGACTAGTGTAGCTGGGACATGTTGGGTGGTGTGGGCAGGTTGGGCTGAAGGGCCTGTTTCCACACTGTGGGTAGGCCCGACTCACCCCACAGGCCTCCCAGGGGACTGTGGTGAAGCCGGGTGGCGAGGCCTGTCTGGGCCGAAGGAGCCTCGGCGGTGGCGGCGATGGGAGCCTCGGCGACGGCAACAGGAGCCTCGGCAGCAATGGGAGCCTCGGTGGCGGTGGGGCCTTGCGATCAGTGGTCGATGAGCGTGAGGGGGGAGGGGAAGACAATGGGGATCCGGGGTGGGAGGACCACCGTGAGAGATGATGGGAGAACAAAGGGGGACACGTGTGAGGGAGGGGGGGGGGCACTCTAGTTTAGAATCCTCTGCCCAGGGGATAAGTCTGTGTTTGTTTGTTTGTTTGTTCCGGTGAAGGCGCTGTGAACACGGCAGCCAGATAACACTCGTTTGTATTTTTGTTTTTGTTTTCACTCCTAATTTCACGTTTTCGTGTACCTTGTGTGTTGTGACTGTCAAATTCGTCCATGCTGACCCACATGCCCCATCTACACTAGTCCAACCTGCCTGCATTTGGCTCATACACCCATCCAAACCTCTCCTATCCATGTACCTGTCGAAACATGTCTTTTGAATGTTGTGATAGTACCTGCCTCAATAGCCTCCTATGGCAGCTCCTTCCATGCACCCACTCAGGAGGATGAGGGGTGATCTTATGGAGGTGTATAACATCATGAGTGGAATAGATTGGGTGAATGCACATTCTTTTACCCAGAGTAGGGGAATCAAGAACCCATCTCCGTCATTGGAGACCTTTGAGTGATGTTTATCAGACTTTATCTTGCAATAAATGTTACAGAAACATAGAAAAAAGGTGCAGGAGGAGGCCATTCGGCCCTTCAAGCCAGCACGACCATTCATTGTGATCATGGATGATCGTCCCCAATCAATGACCCGTGCCTGCCTTCTCCCCATATTTCTTGATTCCACTAGCCCCTAGAGCTCTATCTAACTCTCGCTTAAATCCATGCAGTGACTTGGCCTCCACTGCCCTCTGTGGCAGGGAATTCCACAAATTCACAACTTTCTGGGTGAAAATGTTTTTTCTCACCTCAGTCTTAAATGGCCCCCCTTTATTCTAAGTCCGTGGCCCCTGGTTCTGGACTCGCCCAACATTGGGAACATTTTTCCTGCATCTAGCTTGTCCAGTCCTTTTACACAACAAGGTACACAAACAGATGTTGTACCCTTCATCTGTGCACTGTGGACAGCTTATGATTATGTTTAGTTTCCTGCACGGGTTTCCTCCGAGAACTTCCGTTTCCTCCCACTCACCAAAGACGTACAGGTTCGTAGGTGAATTGGCTTGTTATAAATGAAAAAATTGTCCCTAGTGTGTGTGCGGGGATCGCTGGTCGGCACGGACCCGGTGGGCCCAATGGCCTGTATCTACACTGTATCTCTAAACTAAATATAAAGTAAACTGAAGAGAGGGATATGGATCACGTGCAGGCAAGTCAAAGTCAAAGTCAACTTTATTCGTCACATGCACCCGAAGGTGCAGTGAAATGAATTTGCCAGCAGCGATACACTTAAAAAGAGAACACACAATACACAATGGAATTTAACACAAACATCCACCACAGCATTCTTCACTGTGGTGGAAGGCAACAAAGTTCAGTCAGTCCTCCTCCCTTGTTCATCCGTGGTCGGGGCCATGAACCCTCTGTAGTAGCCGCTACGGACGGCCCGATGTACAGGCCCTCTCGTCGGTGTGCTCGAAACTTCGGCTTCTGGACGGTCGAACACACTCCGCAGAGATCCGTTTATCCTGGCATCATGTTCAGCATGGACACTGTGGGCCGAAGGGCCTGTTCCTGTTCCTGTGATGTACTGTCCCATAGGTCGCTCCCCCTTGCCTGTTTCTCCCTCTCTCTCTCTCTGTCACTGGGTTTTGTGGTGGATGGGGGGAGAGAGGGGGAGGGTGGGGAGGGGGGGGGGGGGCAGAGGCATGGTGAGAAACCAAAGTCAGGGGGTGGAGGAGGTTGAGGCCATGCAGCTGGACGCAGAAGTTTCGGGAACTGGACAGCCAACAGCCGGCTCCACATCTGCCCCTGCTATTCCCGGGATTCCCTCACCTTCCTGGACTTGCCATCTCTTCCCCCACCCTCCCGAGCAGCCGTTCACAAGCTCTGCCCCTCCACAAACTCAACACAATTAGAACCCAGACCAGTGGCGCAGCGGGTAGAGCCGCTGCCTCACAGCACCAGAGACCCCGGTTCGATACTGACCTCAGGTGCTGTCTGTACGGAGTTTGTACGTCCTCCCCGTGAGCCGCGTGGGTTTTCTCCGGGTGCTCTGGTTTCCTCCCACACTCCAAAGGCCAGACGGGTTTGTATGTTGAATTGGCTCCTGTAAAATGCCTCTGGTGTGTAGGGTAGAACTAGTGTACGGGGTGATCGCTGGTCAGCACGCACTCGGTGAGCAGAAGGGCCTGTTTCCACGCTGTATCTTGAAAACTAAAATAAAAAAAGAACAGGAACAGGCCCTTCGGCCCACAATGCCCGTGCTGAACATGATGCCAAGTTAAATTGATCTCCTCTGCCTGCAAGTGAACCACATCCCTCCATTCCCTGCATATCCATGTGCCTGTCTAAAAGCCTCTTAAACACCACTATCGTATCTGCCTCCACCCCCACCCTCTGTGTAAAAAAACTTGCCCCGCATGTCTCTTTAAACTTTTTCCCCTCTCACATTACACTATGCCCTTCAGTATTTTATATTCGTACCCTGGGAAAAAGGTTCTGATTGTCTACCCCATCTATGCCTCGCATCATATTACATACTTCTATCAGGTCTCCCAACAAACTCCAGCATTCCAGAGGAAACCATCCAAATGTGTCCAACCTCTCCTTGTACCTAATACTTCCCAATCCAGGCATCGTTCTGTATAGGTAGACAAAAATGCTGGGGAAACTCAGCGGGTGAGGCAGCATCTATGGAGCGAAGGAAATAGGCAACGTTTCGGCCCGAAACATTGCCTATTTCCTTCACTCCATAGATGCTGCCTCACCCGCTGAGTTTCAACAGCATTTTTGCCTACCTTTGTTTTTCCACCATCTGCAGTTCCTTCTTAAACATCGTTCTGTATAGTATTTGTTTATTTTTATGTAACCCAGCATCTGCAGATCCTTGCGTCTCCCTTAGCTATGGTCTATGATATACAATACACTGTTTTGGTTTCCCTGTTTATGCTATTCTGCTCTGGTTGCCGAGTATCACTAACAATTTATTGTGTTTTTGTTTGTTGCGTTGCCACATGAATGGGCCTCTAAATCTGCAATGAGTAAGAATTTCATTGGATATACCGGGAACTGCAGATGATCATTTACAAAAAAAGGACAAAAGTGCTGGAGTAACTCAGCGGGTCAGGCAGCATCTGTGGAGAACATGGATAGGTGCCGTTTCACAGAGTGCTGGAGTAACTCAGCCGATCAATAGACAATAGACAATAGGTGCAGGAGTAGGCCATTCGGCCCTTCGAGCCAGCACCGCCATTCAATGTGATCATGGCTGATCATCCCCAATCAGTACCCCGTTCCTGCCTTCTCCCAATATCACTGACTCCACTATCTTTAAGAGCCCTATCTAGCTCTCTCTTGAAAGTATCCAGAGAACCGGCCTCCAACGCCCTCTGGCCAGAGAATTCCACAACTCTCTGTGTGAAAAAGAGTTTCCTCGTCTCGGTTCTCAATGGCTTACCCCTTATGCTTAAACTGTGGCCCCTGGTTCTAGACTCCCCCAACATCGGGAACATGGCAGGGTCAGGCAGCATCTCTGCATGGAGAACAAGGATAGGTGACGTTTCACAGAGTGCTGGAGTAACTCAGCGGGTCAGGCAGCATCTCTGGAGAACATGGATAGGTGATGTTTCACAGACTGCTGGAGTAACAGCGGGTCAGGCAGCATCTCTGGAGAACGTGAATGGGTGACATTTCGGGTCGGGACCCTTCTTCAGTCTGAAGAAAGTTCTCGACCCAAAACGTCAACTATACATTATCTTCTCTGTGAGTTTCAGGCAAACAGGAATTCCATTGCACCCTGGTGTGTATATCAATAAACTCAACTGAATCAGGACTCAAGGGGCCTGAGCTATTGGGAGAGATTGAGCAGGTTATTCCTTGGTGCGCAGGAGGATGAGGGGAGATCTTATAGAGGTGTACAAAATCATGAGAGGAATAGATCGGGTAGATGCACAGAGTCTCTTGCCCAGAGTAGGGGAATCGAGCACCAGAGGACATAGGTTTAAGGTGCAGGAAGAAAAGATCTAACAGGAACCTGAAGGGGTGACATTTATACACAAAGGGTGGTGGGTGTATGGAACGAGCTGCCGGAGGAGGTAGTTGAGGCTGGGACTATCCCAACGTTTAAGAAACATTTGGACAGGTACATGGATAGGACAAGTTTTGAGGGATATGGACCAAACGCAGGCAGTTGGGACTAGTGTAGCTGGGGAATGTTGGCCCGTGTGGGTAAGTTGGGCTGAAGGGCCTGATTCCACGCTGTATCACTCTATGACTATGGGTCTGAACATGGTTTGGTGAATTGAATTAATTGAATCCCATTCACGCACAATTTGGAAAGCCAGTGACTTGAAGGGGGAGACCTCACTGTCTGTGGTTGACTGATTGGAATTATAATTGAGTTAACGGGTGATCAATGGGTGGTGTGGTCCAAAGAGTCTGTTTCCATGCTGTATCTCAGAACTCACCTTCTGTACCTTTAGTTTAGTTTAGAAAAACAGCGTGGAAACAGGTCCTTCGTCCCACCGAGTCCGCGTCGACCTGCGATCCCCGCACATTAACACCATCCACTGTGGACAATTTTTACATTTACACCAAGCCAATTAACCTACAAACCTGTACGTCTTTGGAGTGTGGGAGGAAACCGAACATCTCGGAGAAAACCCACGCAAGTCACGGGGAGCACATACAAACTCCGTACGGACGGCACCCGTAGTCGGGATGGAACCCGGGTCTCTGGCTCTGCAAGCGCTGTGAGGCAGCAACTCTACCGCTGCACCACCGTGACCGCCCTGAGATTAGTGGGCCTTTAATGCTTTCCAGTTGTACGAAACATTTCCCCAGTCTTTCACAAACTCCAAGCTGAAAGCATATCCTTGTTTGATTGGATTTAAATCCCAGGAATGTCTTGCCTAATCCGTGGCTACTGAACCGTTACCATATTGTTTTTCTGTATTTAGATCCCAATCTAAACTCTCCAGGATTTGCCAAAGTTCCGTTTCATTTTCCCAGTTAAAACAATCTTCCTTTGCATGCAAATACATCTTTTATCATTCGCGGTTCGTCCATTCCTTTGCTGTAAAGTGTGTCTTCAGCCTGACAAACAACCCTGAAAGAATTATGTGTAGGAAGGAACTGCAGATGCTGGTTTATACCGAAGATAATCACAAAGTGCTGGAGTACAGCGGGCCAGGCAGCATCTCTGGAGAAAAAGGACGGGTGAGATATGTCTAAAGAGTTATGTCTGAGTCTCTTGAACATAGAACAGTTCATGTTGGCACAGTGGTGCAGCGGTAGAGTTGCTGCTTACAGCACCAGAGACCCGGGTTCGATCCCGACTATGGGTGCTGTCTGTACAGAGTTTGTACGTTCTCCCCGTGACCGCATGGGTTTACTGCGATTTCTCCGGTTTCCTCCAATACTTCAAAGACGTGCAAGTCTGTCGTTTAATTGGCTTCTGTACATTGTGAATTGTTCCTCGTGTGTGTAGGATAGTGTTAGTGTGCGGGGATCGCTGGTTGGTGCGGACTCAGTGGGCCGAAGGGCCTGTTTCTGCGCTGTATCTCTAAAGGCTAGAGTAAAGTCGAGCACAGGAACAGGCCCTTTGGCCCACAATGCCCGTGTTGAACATGATGTCAGGTTAAACTAATCTCTGCCTGCACGTGATCCACATCCCTCCATTCCCTGCATATCCACGTGCCTGTCTAAAAGCCTCTTAAACACCACTATCGTATCTGCCTCCACCACCAGCCCTGGCAGCGCGTTCCAGGCACCCACCACCCTCTGTGTAAATAATAACTTGCCCCCCTCTCCCCTCTAGTGTTGGTCACTTCCACCTGGGGAACAAGATTCTTCTGTGTAGGAAGATAGACACAAAATGCTGGAGTAACTCAGCGGGACAGGCAGCACCTCTGGAGAGAAGGAATGGGTAACGTTTCGGGTGGAGACCCTTCTTCAGACTGTCTGCCCTATCTATGTCTCTTATAATGTTGCAATGTTCCAAAATTTTGAGATTTTAAAAATCAAGTCTGCAATTTATCCCATCAGATAAACACAAAACGAAGTTTAATTTGACACCTAATTCACTTTCATATCTTCAGTATTAAAAGGTTATGGGTATTTTCGTACTCGGAAATGAGCATCTTGTTCCCTAATGCTTTTCCATTGACTTAACACAAAAGCTGTGATCGAGGACAGTCAAAAGCCCTTAACTTTCTTAAAAATTAAGAGAACTGAATAAAATGTTCAGTTATTATAGTTTGAAGCATTCTGAAACAAATATAAAACATCTTACTTAGATTACCTGAAATTAAAGCATATAATTAGTTAATTACCTAATTGTAGCTAATTACAAAATTGACTGTTGGGACGGAAATAGTAATAAACACCCAGACTGCCTTGAAAATTCAAAAATGTGATATTCTCAAGATCAGAACTTTAATATTATTGTATTATATGCTGTAAGTCCGTAACAGAGGTAAATAAATTATCTCTGGTGAACATGGATAGGTGACGTTTCACAGAGTGCTGGAGTAACTCAGCGGGTCAGGCAGCATCTGTGGAGAACGTGAATGGGTGACATTTCGGGTCGGGACGCTTCTTCAGTCTGTGCAGCGGTAGAGCTACTGCCTCTAGTGTAAAACTGTCTCTAGTGCTCGTTCGTTAGTGTTAATGTGCGGGAATCTATGGTCGGTGCAGACTCTGTCTTAACTTTCAAGAGAGAGCTGGATAGGGCTCTTAAAAATAGCGGAGTCAGGGGATATGGGGAGAAGGCAGGAACGGGTACTGATTGGGGATGATCAGTCATGATCACATTGAATGGCGGTGCTGGCTCGAAGGGCCAAATGGCCTACTCCTGCACCTATTGTCTATTGTCTATTGTCTAACTCTAAACTAATCTTAACTAAACTAAAGGGGTCTCAACCCCGAAACATCACCGACCACTTCTCTCTAGATCTGCTGCCTGATCCGCTGAGTTACACCAGCACTTTGTGTCTATCTCTGATATAAACCAGCATCCACAGCTCCTTTCTACACATAGAACAGTACGGGCAGGGGGAGCAGATCCTTCGGCCCACAATGCCCATGCTAGTGACTCTGTGAGAGAGCTGGGGAGGTAGTGGCGGAATTGGTAGACCAGCCATGATTGTACAGAAGAGAAGAGAAGTTTGAATGGCCTTCACTGCTTCGAATTTGTCCGTTTCCCTTTTATGTGCGTTTGAGCACTTTGGGGGCAAGGATAAAGTTAATTGTCAATTGATTTTATTTTAAACCGTGGGAAAGGCAGAGACAGTCTGGCTGTGTCACAGTTATTTTAAAACCAGACATTATAACTCAGGATCGAGGTTTCGAGATCACATCGTACCTCAAAAACTCAATCCTTCACAGCAGGGAAGACGTCATAGAGTGTCAACAAGCACGGGAACAGGCCCTTCGGCCCACAATGTCTGTGCTGAACATGAAGCCAAGTTAAATTAATCTCCTCTGCCTGCACGTGATCGATATCCCTCCATTCCCTCCATGTCCATATGCCATCTTAAACACCACTATCGTATCTACCTCCACCACCCCCCCTGCCTCCACGTTCCAGGCACCCACCACCCTCTGTGTGAAAAACTTGCCCCGCACATCTCCTTTGAACTTTGCCCCTCTCGCCCGATAGCCATGACCTCTAGCCTTTGACATTTCCACTCTGGGGAAAAGATTCTGACTGTCTATCCTCTAAGCCTCTCATAATTTTACAAACTTCTATCATTCTATCGTGTGTTGTGTTCTTTTTATTCGTGTGGCTTTATGGTAACTCAAATTTCACTGTACCAATTGGTGCATGTGACAATAAATGTAAACTTGAACTTGAACTTGAGGTGTCCCCTCAACCTCTGACGCTGCAGTGAAAACAATCCAAGCCTATCCAACCTCTCCCTCTAGTTAATCACCCCCCCCCTTAATTCAGGCTTCATTCAAATCCAGTCACCATTGCAGAAGAGGAGAGAGTGTTTAGAGTTTGGTTTAGAGACTCTGCATGGCAACAGGCCCATTGCCCCACCTAGTCCACGCTGACCATCCATCACCTGTTCACGCCAGTTCTATGCTCTCCCACTTTCTCATCCACTCCCAACATACTAGGGTTGTAGGAAAGAACTGCTGGGTTAAACCGAAGATAGACATGAAATGCTGGAGTAACTCAACGGGACAGGCAGCATCTCTGGAGAGAAGGAATGGGTGACATTTTGGGTCGAGACCATACCATAGACAATAGACAATAGACAGTAGGTGCAGGAGTAGCTCATTCGGCCCATCGAGCCATTCAATGTGATCATGGCTGATCATCCCCAATCAATACCCCGTTCCCGCCTTCTCCCCATATCACCTGACTGCTATCTTTAAGAGCCCTATCTAGCTCTCTCTTGAAAGTATCCAGAGAACCAGCCTCCATCGCCCTGTGAGGCAGAGAATTCCACAGACTCACAACTCTCTGTGTGAAGAAGTGTTTCATCTCCTAAATGGATTACTCCTTATTCTTAAATCTGTGGCCCCTGGTTCTGGACCTCCCCAACATCAGTAACATGTTTCCTGCCTCCCCTTGTCCAAACCCTTGATAATCTTATATGTTTCAATAAGATACCCTCTCATCCTTCCAAACTCTAGAGTATACAAGCTCCATTCTCTCAGCATATGGCAGTCCCGCCATCCCGGGAATTAACCTTGTAAACCTACACTGCACTCCCTCAATAGCAAGGATGATCTTCCTCATATTAGGGGACCAAAACTGCACACAATACTCCAGGTGTGGTCTCACTAGGGCTCTCTACAACTGCAGAAGGACCTCTTTGCTCCTATACTCAACTCCTCATGTTATGAAGGCCAACATGCCATTCGCTTTCTTCACTGCCTGCTGTACCTGCATGCTTACTTTCATTGACTGATGAACAAGGTCCCCCAGATCCCATTGTACTTCCCCTTTTCCCAACTTTTAGATAATAATCTGCCTTCCTGTTTTTGATACCAAAGTGGATAACCTCACATTTATCCACATTAAACTGCATCTGCCATGCATCTGCCCTCTCCCCCAACCTGTCCAAGTCACCCTGCATTCTCATAGCATCCTCCTTACAGTTCACACCGCCACCCAGCTTTGCGTCATCTGCAAATTTGGTAATGAATTTTGCCAATGAAATTTACTTCAGAGGCCAATTTGCAGAGGGCCAATTAACCGACAAACCCGCACGTCTTTGGGATGTGGGTGGAAACTGGAGCACCCAGAGGAAACCCACGTGGTCACGGGGAGAACGTACAAACTCCACGCAGACAGCGCCCGAGGTCAGGATGGAACCCGGGTCTCTGGTGCTGTGGGCAGCAACTCTAACTGCTTCACCGACATCCTGTGGTCTCGCTCACACCCTCCCTACACTGAAGAGACCGGAACAGATTACGATTCTCGGCTGAGTTTAGGTTAGGGTTATCTGAAGGATGATTTTGACAACTCTATGACTTGTCATATACTCAGTGACGTTAGGTCATAAGTTCATGTCATTGGAGCAGAATTAGGCCATTCGGCCCATCGGATTTGCTCCGCCATTCAATCATGGCTGATCTATCTTTCCCTCTCAACCCCATTCTCGCCGTAACCTTTGACACCCGCACTAATAAAGAACCTGTCAATCTCTGCTTTAAAAATATCCATTGACTTGGCCTCCACGTCATCTGTGGCAATCAATTCCAGAGATTCACCACCCTCTGACTAAAGAAATTTCTCCTCATTTTCGTCCCAAAGTGATGTCTAATTCTGAGGCCATGTCCTCTGGTCCTAGACTCTCCCACTAGTGAAAACATCCTCTCCACATCCACTCTATCCAGGCCTTTCACTATTGGGTAAGTTTCAATGAGGTCCCCACCCTCATCCTTCTAAACTCCAGCGAGTACAGGCCTTGTGCCGACAAACGCTCATCGTATGTTAATCCATAATGCCAAGAAACTGTCAGCCACTTCCTCCGTCTATGAAAACAAAATGAATGCGTGCAATTAAAACTTTAATTGCTAGTTTATCAGGTTTCTCCCAAGGTAGTGCACGCAATCTTGTAATGTTAACAAAGCAAGAGAGAGTGACCTCAACCTCAGACAAGAGAAAAAAAAAGAGATACAGCACATCATGGAAACAGACACTTTGCCCACGGAGTCCTTGCCGACCAGAGACAATAAATAATTTACAGAGGCTAATACACCTCACGTTGCCTCGGCAAGGCCAGCAGCATAATCAAGGATGAATCGCACTATGGCCACTCCCTCTTCTCCCCTCTCCCATCGGGCAAAAGGTACAGAAGTGTGAAAACGCACACCTCCAGATTCAGGGACAGTTTCTTCCCAGCTGTTATCAGGCAACTGAACCATCCTACCACAACTAGAGAGTGGGCCTGAACTACTATCTACCTTATTGATGACCCTCAGACTATCCTTTGTTTCAGAAAGAATTGCAGAAACTGGAAAAATAGAGGGTAGACAAAAATGCTGGAGAAACTTAGTGGGTGAGACAGCATCTATGGAGCGAAGGAATAGGTGACATTTCGGGTTGAGACTCTTCGACCCGAAACGTCACCTATTTCCTTCGCTCCATAGATGCTGCCTCACCCGCTGAGTTTCTCCAGCATTTTTGTCTACCTCAGACTATCCTTGATCAGACTTTACTGGCTTTACCTTGCACTAAACGTTATTCCCTTATCATGTTTCTGTACACTGTGAATGGCTCGATTGTAATCATGTATTGTCTTTCTGCTGGGTACACAAAAATGCTGGAGAAACCCAGCGGGTGCAGCAGCATCTATGGAGCGAAGGAAATAGGCGACGTTTCGGGCCGAAACCCTTCTTCAGAGTGCCTTTCTGCTGGTTGGTTAGCGCGCAAAAAAAGCTTTTCACTGTACCTCGGTACACCTGACAATAAACTAAACTAAACTAAACTAATTAACTGACAAACCTGCATGTCTTTGAAAACCAGAGCACCCGAAGAAAACCCACGCGGTCACAGTGAGAACATACAAATTCCGTACAGACAGCACCCGTAGTCAGGATCGAACCCTCGTCTATGGTGCTGTGAGGCTGCAACGCTACCACTGCACCACCCCGCCACCTGGCAAATGTGGGAACATTGATCCGGGCAGTGGATGAGGAAGTTGGCGATTACCATTGTTTAACGATTCCTGCGGTCTAAAGACCCCAGAACATTCACACCAATTACCTCACATATGAAGGGAACGGAAAGGAAACAACTGTGGTGATAAACATGACCAACATGGGGGAGGTCCCACCATCGGCAGCCGACATCATCAAACACTTGTCCCTTTCCCGCCTCCGTCATTTCTTCTTCTCCCCGCTCCCGTCCGGCAGAAGGTGCAGAAGCTGGAAAGCGCGCACCACCAGACTCAGGAACAGCTTCTTCCCCTCTGTTTAGTTTAGTTTAGAGATACAGCACGGAAACAGACCCTTCGGCCCACCGATTCTGCACCGACCAGTGATCCCCACACACTGATGGGCCTGTCCCACTTAGGCGATTTTTTGAGCAACAGGTTACAGGGAGAGGTTGCATCAAAGTTTGTTTCTTAAAAAGCAGACAGCAACAAAATTGTTAAAGGTAAACCAAGGCAATCTTTAATCGATTCATCAGATGGGACTGGCGAGATCTACAAAGAGCACAAACGTTGCTCAGTGCTTCTCGGGCTCCACTCACAGAACAAAGGAAAGTTAGCACAATTAAAATGTTTCTTATCAGTAAAACGCTCCTACCAAGTCTGAATATGGCAAGACTGAAAGATTTTATAGCCTTTCACAATATAGGAAAGCTGGGTCCAAATCAAGCTCATCCGATAACAAGTTATTACTTATCTCTGGAGCGTCACCTATTTTTTTCAATCTTGGCTTCTTTATGGCCTTGAAAGAAGCACATGTTATTACGCAGGTTTCCATCTTAATGTCTTCATTAAAAAGACAACCTGTCCTCAATATTGTGTTCCATATAATTTGTAAAGTCATTCGGACTTGGCACCGAGCCATTCTTTTGTTCTACTAGACCATGCTTTTGTAGAAGAACGACTCCATTTTGCAAACTATATTAGATTTGACTATTAGCTCTTTCAGTTGGATAGGCTAGGATTTTTTCTTTTGGGAGGCTGAGGGGTGATTTAATTAAGGTGTACAAGATCATGAGGGGCATGGATAAAGTGAACGCTCACATTCTATTTCCCAGGGTGGAGGATTCTAAAACTAGAGAGCACGGGCTTAACGTGAGAGGCGGGAGATTTAAGACGGAGCTCAGGGGAAGCCTTTTCACTCAGAGGGTAGTCCATATCTGGAAAGGGCTGCCAAAGGAAGCTGTAGAAGTGGATACATGACTTTTAAAAGACATTTGGACCAGATATATGGATGGGAATGGTAGAGGGGTATGGACCAAATGCAGACTGATAGGACTAGCCCAGAATGCCAACATGGTCGGCATGGAGAAGGTGGGCCGAAGGGCCTGTACAGATCTATGTCTCTATGTGTAGCCAGGTGAACATGTAACCTTCACAGTGGTCAAGGGTATTACTACCACAGAGGAAGCACCGGGCAGCACGGTGGCGCAGTGGTAGAGTTGCTGCCTTACAGCACTTGCAGCGTCGGAGCCCCTGGGTTCGATCCTGACTACGGGTGCTCCCTATACGGAGTTTGTACATTCTCCACGCTACCCGCATGGGTCTTCTCCAAGATCTTCGGTTTCCACACTCCAAAGACGTGCAGGTTTGAAGGTTAATTGGCTTGGTGTAAGTTTAAATTGTAGCTTAGTGTTAATGTACGGAGATCACTGGTCGGTACGGACTCGGTGGGCCGAAGGGCCTGTTTCCACGCTGTATCTCTTAACTAAACTAAACTAAATCAGTAATGGGTAGTGGTTCATTATTGTCACCTGTACCAAGATACAATGAAAAGCTTTGTTTGTGTGCCATCCAATCAAATCATACTACAGTGAAACATGTGCACATGAAGCCACACACAAGTACAACCGGTAGTGCAAAGAGAGAAATACCAGAGTGCAGAATATAGTGTTACAGCAGTAGAGTGTCACAGTTACAGAGAAAGTGCAGAGATAAAAAGTGTAAGGGATGTAATGAGGTTAGTTGGAAGATCATGACTACAAATTTGACATTTCCCACTTTACCATCTACACCCCACACACTTGGGGCAATTTTACCAAAGCCAATTAACCTATAAACCCGCACGTCTTTGGGGTGAAACCGGAGCACCCGGAGGAAACCCACTGCGGTCACGGGGAGAACTCTACACACAGCCAACACCCGAGGTCAGCTTTTCATTGTATATCGGTACATGTGACAATAATAAATCTAAACACAACTGAGCCAGGCAACATCTGTCAGCCAGCCGCCCCGAACGCTAGCCAGCTGTGTCATAACAAGCAAATGTCATGATCGGAGTTCCCTAACAAGAATCCTATGAGTGAATGAAGGAATGCTTTTAGCGGTTGTGGGAAACTAGGAGAGGTACATTTTGGGAGATATTGGCAGCGTACTCCTAGCATGGTCCAATGCTCAACCGCAGTCTGTCCCACCCATGATCTTGTCAAAGTGCAACGCAAACTCACAGCGGTACAGGATGGTTGGATGAGTACAGCTCAGGAAAATGTGTAGGGCGGTGAGGATAGACCAGGTCTAATCAGCGCCGGCCACAAGTCACCACAGGCAGGGTGGTGCCTGGTCGGTCCATTGCTGGCTAGGGAAGGTGTGATCTCAAGAGAAACAATGTGGTACTGTGGAACTGGATAAACGACTGGGTGAGGGGAGGGGAGGCAAGAAGGGAGATGGAAGAGGGCGACGTAGGTGGGAGTTGCTTAATATTGGAATATTCAACGACTGTATCGCTGGGTTGTAAGCTATCCAAACTAAATATGAGGTACTAAATTAAACAAAACTAAACTAAATTAAATAAACTAAAGTACACTAGACTAAACCCAGTTGACGACTTAAACTAAACTATTCTAAACTAAGGTAAACTAAACAAAACTAAATTATACTACACTACACAGTACTACACTACACAGTACTACACTACACTACACAGTACTACACTACACTACACAGTACTACACAGTACTACACTACACTACACTACACAACACAACACTACACTACACTGTACTACACTACACTACACTACACCACACTACACTGTACCACACTACACTGTACCACACTACACTGTACCACACTACACTGTACTACATTACACTACACCACACTACACTACCCTGCACCACACTACACTACACTGTACTACACTACACTGTACTACACTACACTACACTACACTACACTGTACCACACTACACTGTACCACACTACACTGTACTACATTACACTACACCACACTACGCTGCACCACACCACACTACACTGTACCACACTACACTGTACTACATTACACTACACCACACTACACTACCCTGCACCACACTACACTACACTGTACTACACTACACTGTACTACACTACACTACACTACACCATACTACACTGTACCACACTACACTACACTGTACTACACTACACTTTACCACACTACACTGTGCTGTGCTGTACTACACTACACTGTACCGCATTACACTACACTAAACTGTACCACACTGTACCACAAAACACTGTACTACACTACACTACACTGTACTGTACTACACTGTAGTACACTACACTACACTGTAGTACACTACACTGTAGTACACTACACTGTAGTACACTCACCTCTACTGTACTTCACTGCACTACATTGCACCTCACTACACTACAGTGTACTGTACTACACTGTACTGTACTACACTGTACTGTACTACACTGCACCACACTACACTACACTGCATCACACTACACTACACTAAACTGCACCACACTGTACCACAAAACACTGTACTACACTACACTACACTGTACTACACTACACTACACTGTACTACACTACACTACACTGTACTACACTACACTGTACCACACTACACTACACTGTACCACACTACACTGTACAACACTACACTGTACCACACTACACTACACTACACTGTACTACACTGCACTGTACTACACTACACTACACTTAACCTACTACACCACACTTCACTGTACCACACTTCACTGTACCACACAGTGGTGCGGTAGAGTGTAGTATAGTAGAGTGTAGTAGAGTGTAGTAGAGTGTAGTACAGTGTAGTAGAGTGTAGTACAGTGTAGTGTAGTACAGCGTAGTACAGTGTAGTGTGGTACAGCGTAGTGTGGTACAGCGTAGTGTGGTACAGCGTAGTGTGGTACAGCGTAGTGTGGTACAGCGTAGTGTGGTACAGCGTAGTGTGGTGCAGTGTAGTGTAGTGTGGTGCAGTGTAGTCTAGTGTAGTACAGTACAGTGTGGTACAGTGTAGTGTGGTACAGTGTAGTGTGGTACAGTGTAGTGTGGTACAGTGTAGTGTGGTACAGAGTAATGCGGTACAGTGTAGTGTAGTGTAGTGTGGTACAGTGTAATGCGGTACAGTGTAGTGTGGTACAGAGTAATGCGGTACAGTGTAGTGTAGTGTAGTGTGGTACAGTGTAATGCGGTACAGTGTAATGCGGTACAGTGTAATGCGGTACAGTGTAATGCGGTACAGTGTTTTTTTTTTTGTTTTTTTTTTTAAAATCAAAAATATTTATTCACATATTAAAATAATATTGACAATACAATAAAACAAAACACCACCATAATACAAGACGAGCTAAACAATTATATTGCAATCCTTGTCAAGGATACATTCAACCCCCCTCGGTGCCCAGCGGTCCCGGAACTCCCTCAGGGTGCCCGTAGACAGGGCGTATTCCCTTTCCATCCGCACCCGGGCACGGACGTATCCCCGGAAAAGGGGCAGGCAGCCGGCTCGGGTAGAGCCCTCCACCGTCTGGCGCCGTGACTCGCGGATGGCCAGCTTGGCCAGGCCCAGGAGCAACCCAACCAGCACATCTTCAGCCCTACCCTCTCCCCTACGCACAGGGTGTCCAAGATGAGGATGGTGGGTGAAAAATGCAGCCAGAAGGCAAGGAGCAGCCCCTTTAGGTATTGAAACAGTGGCTGCAGCCTCACGCACTCCATGTACACGTGGTACACAGACTCTTCCAGCCCGCAAAAGTGGCAGGCGGCTGGCGAGTCTGTGAACCGCGAGAGAAACAGGTTGCAGGGAACACCTCAGTGCAATACCCTCCACCCCAGGTCCCCAATGTAGAGGGGGAATGCGGTACAGTGTAGTGGGTACAGTGTAGTGGGTACAGTGTAGTGCAGTACAGTGTAGTGCAGGTGGTACAGTGTAGTGCAGTGTGGTACAGTGTAGTACAGTGTACGGTGTAGTGTATTGTGGTACGGTGTAGTGTATTGTGGTACGGTGTAGTGTATTGTGGTACGGTGTAGTGTATTGTGGTACGGTGTAGTATAATGTGGTACGGTGTCATATAATGTGGTACGGTGTAGTGTAGTGTGGTACAGTGAAGTGTAGTGTGGTACGTTGTAGTATAATGTGGTACACTGTGGTGTAGTGTGGTACAGTGAAGTGTAGTGTTGTGTAGTGTGGTACAGTGTAGTGTGGTACAGTGTAGTGTGGTACAGTGTAGTGTGGTACAGTGTAGTGTGGTACAGTGTAGTGTGGTACAGTGTAATGTGGTACAGTGTAATGTGGTACAGTGTAGTGTTGTACAGTGTAGTGTGGTACAGTGTAGTGTGGTACAGTGTAGTGTGGTACAGAGTAATGCGGTACAGTGTAGTGTAGTGCGGTACAGTGTAATGCGGTACAGTGTAATGCGGTACAGTGTAATGCGGTACAGTGTAATGCGGTACAGTGTAATGCGGTACAGTGTAGTGTAGTACAGAGTAATGCGGTACAGTGTGGTACAGTGTAATGCGGTACAGTGTAATGCGGTACAGTGTAGTGTAGTGTGGTACAGTGTAGTGTAGTGTGGTGTGGCAGAGTGTAGTGTGGCACAGTGTAGTGTGGCACAGTGTAGTGTAGTGTGGTGTGGCACAGTGTAGTGTGGCAGAGTGTAGTGTGGCACAGTGTAGTGTGGCACAGTGTAGTGGGGCACAGTGTAGTGTGGCACAGTGTAGTGTGGCACAGTGTAGTGGGGTACAGTGTAGTGGGGTACAGTGTAGTGGGGTACAGTGTAGTGGGGCTCAGTGTAGTGTGGTGCAGTGTAGTGTGGTGTGGTGTGGTGTGGTGTGGTGTGGTGTGGTATAGTGTAGTGTAGTGTAGTGTGGTGTAGTGTGGTATAGTGTAGTGTAGTACAGTGAATTGTAGTGTGGTACAGTGTAGTGTAGTGTTGTGTAGTGTGGTGTAGTGTAGTGTGGTACAGTGTAGTGTGGTACAGTGTAGTGTGGTACAGTGTAGTGTGGTACAGTGTAGTGTGGTACAGTGTCGTGTGGTACAGTGTCGTGTAGTGTGGTACAGTGTAGTGTGGTACAGTGTAGTGTGGTACAGTGTCGTGTCGTGTGGTACAGTGTAGTGTAGTGTCGTGTCGTGTCGTGTCGTGTGGTACAGTGTAGTGTAGTTTAGTTTAGTGTAGTTTAGTGTAGTGTAGTTTAGTGTAGTTTAGTGTAGTTTAGTGTGGTGTTGTACAGTGTGGTGTTGTACAGTGTGGTGTTTTACAGTAAAGTGTAGTACAGTGTAGTGTAGTACAGTGTAGTGTAGTGTAGTAAAGTGTAGTGTAATGTATTACGGTGTAGTGTCGTGTCGTGTAGTGTCGTGTCATGTCGTGTCGTGTGGTACAGTGTAGTGTAGTGTAGTGTGGTGTGGTGTAGTGTAGTGTAGTAAAGTGTAGTGTAATGTATTACGGTGTAGTGTCGTGTCGTGTAGTGTCGTGTCATGTCGTGTCGTGTGGTACAGTGTAGTGTAGTGTGGTGTGGTGTAGTGTAGTGTAGTGTGGTGTGGTGTAGTGTAGTGTAGTGTAGTGTGGTACAGTGTAGTGTGGTACAGTGTAGTGTGGTACAGTGTAGTGTAGTGTGGTACAGTGTAGTGTAGTGTGGTACAGTGTAGTGTGGTACAGTGTAGTGTAGTGTAGTGTGGTACAGTGTAGTGTAGTGTAGTGTGGTACAGTGTAGTGTAGTGTAGTGTGGTACAGTGTAGTGTAGTGTGGTATAGTGTAGTGTGGTACAGTGTAGTGTAGTGTGGTGTAGTGTAGTGTAGTGTAGTGTAGTGTGGTGTGGTGTAGTGTAGTGTAGTGTGGTGTGGTGTAGTGTAGTGTAGTGTAGTGTGGTACAGTGTAGTGTGGTACAGTGTAGTGTGGTACAGTGTAGTGTAGTGTGGTACAGTGTAGTGTAGTGTGGTACAGTGTAGTGTGGTACAGTGTAGTGTAGTGTAGTGTGGTACAGTGTAGTGTAGTGTAGTGTGGTACAGTGTAGTGTAGTGTAGTGTGGTACAGTGTAGTGTAGTGTGGTATAGTGTAGTGTGGTACAGTGTAGTGTAGTGTGGTGTAGTGTAGTGTAGTGTGGTACAGTGTAGTGTAGTGTAGTGTGGTACAGTGTAGTGTAGTGTGATACAGTGTAGTGTAGTGTGGTACAGTGTAGTGTAGTGTAATGTGGTACAGTGTAGTGTAGTGTGGTACAGTGTAGTGTAGTGTAATGTGGTACAGTGTAGTGTAGTGTAGTGTGGTACAGTGTAGTGTAGTGTAATGTGGTACAGTGTAGTGTGGTACAGTGTAGTGCAGTGTAGTGTAGTGTGGTACAGTGTAGTGTAGTGTGGTGTGGTACAGTGTAGTGTGGTACAGTGTAGTGTAGTGTTATGTGGTACAGTGTAGTGTAGTGTGGTACAGTGTAGTGTAATGTGGTACAGTGTAGTGTGGTGTAGTGTAGTGTGGTGTAGTGTAGTGTGGTGTAATGTGGTGCAGTGTAGTGTGGTACAGTGTAGTGTGGTACAGTGTAGTGTGGTACAGTGTAGTGTGGTGTAATGTGGTACAGTGTAGTGTAGTGTGGTGTGGTACAGTGTAGTGTAGTGTGGTGTGGTACAGTGTAGTGTGGTACAGTGTAGTGTGGTACAGTGTAGTGTGGTGTAATGTGGTACAGTGTAGTGTAGTGTGGTGTGGTACAGTGTAGTGTAGTGTGGTGTGGTACAGTGTAGTGTAGTATAGTGTAGTGTAGTATAGTGTAGTGTGGTGTAGTGTAGTGTGGTGTGGTACAGTGTAGTGTGGTACAGTGTAGTGTAGTGTAGTGTGGTACAGTGTAGTGTGGTACAGTGTAGTGTGGTACAGTGTAGTGTGGTACAGTGTAGTGTGGTGTGGTACAGTGTAGTGTAGTGTGGTACAGTGTAGTGTGGTGTGGTACAGTGTAGTGTAGTACAGTGTAGTGTAGTGTGGTGTAGTGTGGTACAGTGTAGTGTGGTGTGGTACAGTGTAGTGTGGTACAGTGTGGTGTGGTGTGGTACAGTGTAGTGTAGTACAGTGTAGTGTAGTGTGGTACAGTGTAGTGTAGTGTCGTGTCGTGTCGTGTCGTGTCGTGTCGTGTCGCGTAGCGTGGTACAGTGTAGTGTAGTGTCGTGTCGTGTCGTGTCGTGTCGTGTCGTGTAGTGTAGCGTAGCGTAGCGTGGTACAGTGTAGTGTGGTGTGGTACAGTGTAGTGTAGTGTGGTACAGTGTAGTGTAGTGTAGTGTGGTGTAGTGTGGTGTGGTGCAGTGTAGTGTAGTGTGGTGTGGTACAGTGTAGTGTAGTGTGGTGTGGTACAGTGTAGTGTCGTGTCGTGTCGTGTCGTGTCGTGTCGTGTCGTGTCGTGTAGTGTAGCGTAGCGTGGTACAGTGTAGTGTGGTGTGGTACAGTGTAGTGTAGTGTGGTACAGTGTAGTGTAGTGTCGTGTGGTACAGTGTAGTGTAGTGTAGTGTGGTGTGGTGTGGTACAGTGTAGTGTAGTGTGGTGTGGTACAGTGTAGTGTAGTGTGGTACAGTGTAGTGTGGTACAGTGTAGTGTAGTGTGGTACAGTGTAGTGTAGTGTGGTGTGGTACAGTGTAGTGTAGTGTGGTGTGGTACAGTGTAGTGTAGTGTGGTACAGTGTAGTGTAGTGTGGTACAGTGTAGTGTAGTGTCGTGTGGTACAGTGTAGTGTAGTGTGGTGTGGTACAGTGTAGTGTAGTGTAGTGTGGTGTGGTACAGTGTAGTGTAGTGTGGTACAGTGTAGTGTGGTACAGTGTAGTGTAGTGTGGTGTGGTACAGTGTAGTGTAGTGTGGCACAGTGTAGTGTGGTACAGTGTAGTGTGATACAGTGCAGTGTCGTGTCGTGTAGTACAGTGTGGTGTGGTGTGGTACAGTGTAGTGTAGTGTAGTGTCGTGTAGTGTAGTGTGGTACAGTGTAGTGTAGTGTAGTGTGGTACAGTGTAGTGTAGTGTAGTGTAGTGTGGTACAGTGTAGTGTGGTGTGGTACAGTGTAGTGTAGTGTAGTGTGGTACAGTGTAGTGTAGTGTGGTGTAGTGTAGTGTAGTGTGGTACAGTGTAGTATAGTGTAGTACAGTGTAGTGTAGTGTAGTGTGGTACAGTGTAGTGTAGTGTAGTGTAGTGTGGTACAGTGTAGTGTGGTACAGTGTAGTGTGGTACAGTGTAGTGTGGTACAGTGTAGTGTGGTACAGTGTAGTGTAGTGTAGTGTAGTGTGGTACAGTGTAGTGTGGTACAGTGTAGTGTAGTGTGGTACAGTGTAGTGTAGTGTAGTGTAGTACAGTGTAGTGTGGTACAGTGTAGTGTAGTGTGGTACAGTGTAGTGTGGTACAGTGTAGTGTGGTACAGTGTAGTGTAGTGTGGTACAGTGTAGTGTGGTACAGTGTAGTGTAGTGTAGTGTAGTACAGTGTAGTGTAGTGTAGTGTAGTACAGTGTGGTACAGTGTAGTGTAGTGTGGTACAGTGTAGTGTAGTGTAGTGCAGTGTAGTGTAGTGTGGTACAGTGTAGTGTAGTGTAGTACAGTGTAATAATAATAATAATAATAATAATAATAATAATAAAGCTTTATTTCAGACACAGGTCCATGTAACACATCATACAGTATAAGGAGATACAAAAATACATTAAAAATTGCATATTAGCCTATAAGATATACAAGCTATTGCACCAATGCCATCTTAGCCTAGAAGTGAATCTATAGCAGCTTTTCAGAGGGCTGACTAGGGCTTCAATTATGTGGTTCTCTGACTTGTCCAGGCGACACATAAAACTAAATATCAGCTGTCTTAAGAGTGCCTCACAGGTTAGCACTCAAGTGGACACAAACAATTGACTGGCACTATGCCACATAGGGACACGAAGCAGCAACCTCATTGCATCATTGTATGCTACCTTGAGCCTCTGCATACTCTTTTTCTTATAGTTAGACCACAATTGAGCAGTATACAACGGTGTGATGTAGGTTCTGAACAGGGAACACTTCACAGAGTCAGAGCACATAGAAAACTTCCTTATAAGCATGTTAGCTTGAAAATAAATTTTACAGCGCTGTCGGTAGAGGTCTTTGTCATCCGTTCAGTCATCTGATATGACATGACCTAGGTATTTAATTTCCTCACACACAGCAAGAGGACTGTCTGACAAATAAAAGGTCGGAAAAGTTGATTTCCTGTCCTCAGCGCTTCTAACTATCATTATGCGGCTTTTCTTAGCGTTATACTTTATGTCATAATCAAGGCCATACTGAGAGCACACCTTCAACATCTGCTACAGCCCAGCACTATATGGACAGAGCAGGACCAGCTCGTCTGCATACATAAGAAGATTAACAATAGTGTTGCCCACAAGACAGCCAGTTTTTAACCTATTTAACTGATTTGGTAATTCATCCATATAAACATTAAATAAAATAGGAGACAAAATTCCGGAGTCCTTGCCGCACTCCGTTACTAACACAGAATGGAGCAGATACAACATTGTCCCATTTAACCTGAACGTTTGATGGGCATACCAAAACACTAAAATTCTCACTAAAAATTTAGGGGCACTTCTATCTAGCAATTTTACAAACAATTGTTCATGATTAATTCTATCAAATGCCTTGGATGCATCATTAAAACATAGTACAGTGTAGTACAGTGTAGTGTAGTGTGGTACAGTGTAGTACAGTGTAATGTAGTGTAATGTAGTGTAGTGTAGTACAGTGTAGTACAGTGTAGTACAGTGTAGTACAGTGTACTGCAGTGTAGTACAGTGTAGTACAGTGTAGTGTAGTGTAGTTAGTGTGGTACAGTGTAGTGTGGTACAGTGTGGTACAGTGTGGTACAGTGTGGTACAGTGAAGTGTAGTGTGGTGAAGTGTAGTGTGGTGCAGTGCAGTGTGGTACGGTGCAATGTGGTACAGTGCGGTACAGTGAAGTGTAGTGAAGTGTAGTGTAGTGCGGTACAGTGCGGTGTGGTACGGTGCAGTGCGGTGTGGTACGGTGCAGTGCGGTGCGGTACGGTGCAGTGCGGTGCGGTACGGTGCAGTGCGGTGCGGAACGGTGCAGTGCGGTGTGGTACGGTGCAGTGAGGTGTGGTACGGTGCAGTGCGGTGTGGTACGGTGCAGTGCGGTACGGTGCAGTGCGGTGCGGTACGGTGCAGTGTGGTACGGTGCAGTGTGGTACGGTGCAGTGCGGTACAGTGTAGTGCGGTACAGTGTAGTGTAGTGTAGTGCGGTAGAGTGTAGTGTCGTGTAGTGCCGTGTCGTGTCGTGTGGTACAGTGTCGTGTGGTACAGTGTAGTGTGGTACAGTGTAGTGTCGTGTGGTAGAGTGTAGTGTCGTGTGGTACAGTGTAGTGTCGTGTGGTACAAGTAGTGTAGTGCAGTGTAATGTGGTGCAGTGTAGTGTGGTGCAGTGTAGTGTGGTACAGTGTAGTACAGTGTGGTGTAGTGTGGTACAGTGTGGTGTAGTGTGGTGTAGTGTGGTACAGTGTAGTGCCGTGCCGTGTAATGTCGTGTCGTGTGGTACGGTACAATGTAGTACAATGTAGTACAATGTAGTACAGTGTAGTTAGTGTGGTACAGTGTAGTGTAGTGTAGTACAGTGTAGTGTAGTGTGGTACAGTGTGGTGTAGTGTGGTACAGTGTAGTGTCGTGCCGTGTAATGTCGTGTCGTGTGGTACGGTACAATGTAGTACAAGGTAGTACAGTGTAGTTAGTGTGGTACAGTGTAGTGTAGTACAGTGTAGTGTGGTGCAGTGTAGTGTAGTGCAGTACAGTGTGGTGTAGTGTGGTACAGTGTAGTGTCGTGCCGTGTAGTGTCGTGCCGTGTAATGTCGTGTAGTGTGATACAGTGTAGTACAATGTAGTACAGTGTAGTTAGTGTGGTACAGTGTAGTGTAGTGTAGTGTGGTGCAGTGTAGTGTAGTACAGTGTGGTGTAGTGTGGTACAGTGTAGTGTAGTGTCGTGCCGTGTAGTGTCGTGCCGTGTAATGTCGTGCCGTGTGATACAGTGTAGTACAATGTAGTACAGTGTAGTTAGTGTGGTACAGTGTAGTGTAGTGTAGTGCAGTGTAGTGTAGTGTAGTGTAGTGTAGTACAGTGTGGTGTAGTGTGGTATAGTGTAGTGTAGTGTCGTGCCGTGTAGTGTCGTGCCGTGTAGTGTCGTGCCGTGTAATGTCGTGCCGTGTGATACAGTGTAGTACAGTGTAGTACAATGTAGTACAGTGTAGTTAGTGTGGTACAGTGTAGTGTAGTGTAGTGCAGTGTAGTACAGTGTGGTGTAGTGTGGTACAGTGTAGTGTAGTGTCGTGCCGTGTAGTGTCGTGCCGTGTAATGTTGTGTAGTGTGATACAGTGTAGTACAATGTAGTACAGTGTAGTGTAGTGTGGTACAGTGTAGTGTAGTGTGGTGTGGTGTGGTACAGTGTAGTGTAGTGTGGTGTAGTGCAGTGTGGTGTGGTACAGTGTAGTGTGGTGTGGTACAGTGTAGTGTGGTGTGGTACAGTGTAGTGTGGTGCAGTGTGGTACAGTGTAGTACAGTGTAGTGTGGTACAGTGTAGTGTGGTGCAGTGTGGTACAGTGTAGTGTGGTGCAGTGTGGTACAGTGTAGTGTGGTGCAGTGTGGTACAGTGTGGTACAGTGTAGTGTGGTACAGTGTAGTGTGGTGCAGTGTAGTGTGGTGCAGTGTGGTACAGTGTAGTGTGGTGCAGTGTAGTGTGGTGCAGTGTGGTACAGTGTAGTGTGGTACAGTGTAGTGTGGTGCAGTGTGGTACAGTGTAGTGTGGTGCAGTGTGGTACAGTGTAGTGTGGTGCAGTGTGGTGCAGTGTGGTACAGTGTAGTGTGGTGCAGTGTGGTACAGTGTAGTGTGGTGCAGTGTAGTGTGGTGCAGTGTGGTACAGTGTAGTGTGGTGCAGTGTGGTACAGTGTAGTGTGGTGCAGTGTGGTACAGTGTAGTGTGGTGCAGTGTGGTACAGTGTGGTACAGTGTAGTGTGGTACAGTGTAGTGTGGTGCAGTGTAGTGTGGTGCAGTGTAGTGTGGTACAGTGTAGTGTGGTGCAGTGTAGTGTGGTGCAGTGTAGTGTGGTGCAGTGTAGTGTGGTGCAGTTTAGTGTGGTGCAGTGTGGTACAGTGTAGTGTGGTGCAGTGTAGTGTGGTGCAGTGTGGTACAGAGTAGTGTGGTGCAGTGTGGTACAGTGTAGTGTGGTGCAGTGTGGTGCAGTGCGGTGTAGTGCAGTGTGGTGCAGTGCGGTGTAGTGCAGTGTGGTACAGTGTAGTGTGGTGCAGTGTGGTACAGTGTAGTGTGGTGCAGTGTGGTACAGTGTAGTGTGGTGCAGTGTGGTACAGTGTAGTGTGGTGCAGTGTGGTACAGTGTAGTGTGGTGCAGTGTGGTACAGTGTAGTGTGGTGCAGTGTGGTACAGTGCGGTGCAGTGCGGTGCAGTGCAGTGTGGTGCAGTGCGGTGCAGTGCAGTGTGGTGCAGTGCGGTGTAGTGCAGTGTGGTGCAGTGCGGTGTAGTGCAGTGTGGTGCAGTGCGGTGCAGTGCGGTGTGGTGCAGTGTGGTGTAGTGCAGTGTGGTGCAGTGTGGTGTGGTGTGGTGCAGTGCAGTGTGGTGCAGTGCGGTGTAGTGCAGTGCGGTGTAGTGCAGTGTGGTGCAGTGCGGTGCAGTGTGGTGCAGTGCGGTGTAGTGCAGTGCGGTGTAGTGCAGTGCGGTGCAGTGCAGTGTGGTGCAGTGCAGTGTGGTGCAGTGTAGTGCAGTGAAGTGTAGTGTGGTGTGGTACAGTGTACTACAGTGTAGTGTGGTGTAGTGTGGTACAGTGAAGTGTGGTACAGTGTAGTGCGGTACAGTGTAGTGCGGTACAGTGTAGTGCGGTACAGTGTAGTGCGGTACAGTGTAGTGCGGTACCGTGTAGTGCGGTACCGTGTAGTGGGTACAGTGTAGTGGGTACAGTGTAGTACAGTGTAGTGCAGGTGGTACAGTGTAGTACAGTGTAGTGCAGTGTGGTGCAGTGTGGTGCAGTGTGGTGCGGTACAGTGTATTGTGGTATAATGTAGTGTAGTACAGTGGTGCGGTGCAGTGCGGTGCGGTGCGATGCGGTGCGGTGCGGTGCAGTGCAGGGTGGTGCAGTGTGGTACGGTGTAGTGTGGTACGGTGTAGTGTGGTACGGTGTAGTGTGTGTGTCGTGTAGTGTCGTGTAGTGTCGTGTAGTGTTGTGTAGTGTCGTGTCGAGTCGTGTAATGCAGTGCAGTGCGGTGTTGTACAGTGTGGTGCAGTGTGGTGTAGTGCGGTGTAGTGTGGTGTGGTGTAGTGTGGTACGGTGTAGTGTGTGTGTCGTGTAGTGTCGTGTAGTGTCGTGTAGTGTCGTGTTGTGTAGTGTCGTGTCGTGTAATGCAGTGCAGTGCGGTGTTGTACAGTGTGGTGCAGTGTGGTACAGTGTGGTGTAGTGTAGTGTGGTACAGTGTAGTGTGGTGTGATACAGTGTCGTGTAGTGTGGTACAGTGTAGTGTGGTGTGATACAGTGTCGTGTAGTGTGGTACAGTGTAGTGTAGTGTGGTGTGGTACAGTGTAGTGTGGTACAGTGTGGTGTGGTATAGTGTAGTGTGGTATAGTGTAATGTGGTATAGTGTAGTGTGGTACAGTGTAATGTAGTGTGGTACAGTGTAGTGTGGTGTGGTATAGTGTAGTGTGGTATAGTGTAGTGTGGTACAGTGTAATGTAGTGTGGTATAGTGTAGTGTGGTACAGTGTAGTGTGGTACAGTGTAGTGTGGTACAGTGTAGTGTGGTACAGTGTAGTGTGGTACAGTGTAGTGTGGTACAGTGTAGTGTGGTACAGTGTAGTGTGGTACAGTGTAATGTGGTACAGTGTAATGTGGTACAGTGTAGTGTAAAGTGGTACAGTGTAGTGTGGTACAGTGTAGTGTGGTACAGTGTAGTGTGGTACAGTGTAGTGTAATGTAATGTGGTACAGTGTAGTGTGGTTCAGTGTGGTACAGTGTAGTACAGTGTAGGGTAGTGTGGTATAGTGTAGTGTAGTGTGGTACAGTGTGGTACAGTTTAGTACAGTGTAGCGCAGTGGAGTGCAGTGTGGTACAGTGTTGTGTGGTACAGTGTTGTGTGGTACAGTGTTGGACAGTGTGGTACAGTGTTGTACAGTGAAGTGTAGTGCGGTACAGTGTAGTGCGGTGCGGTACAGTGTAGTGCGGTACAGTGTAGTGCGGTACAGTGTAGTGCGGTACAGTGAAGTGTAGTGCGGTACCGTGTAGTGCAGTACCGTGTAGTGCAGTACCGTACAGTGTATTGTGGTATAATGTAGTGTAGTACAGTGAAGTGTAGTGCGGTGCAATGTGGTGCAGTGCAATGTGGTGCAGTGCAATGTGGTGCAGTGCAATGTGGTGCAATGCAATGTGGTACAATGCAGTGTGGTACAGTGTAGTACAGTGTAATGTAGTGCAGTGTGGTACAGTGTAGTACAGTGTAGTGTAGTGTAGTGCGGTACAGTGTCGTGTAGTGCGGTACAGTGTCGTGTAGTGCGGTACAGTGTCGTGTAGTGCGGTACAGTGTCGTGTGGTGTAGTGTCGTGTGGTGTAGTGTCGTGTGGTGTAGTGTCGTGTGGTGTAGTGTCGTGTGGTACAGTGTGGTACAATGTGGTACAGTGTGGTACAATGTGGTACAGTGTAGTGTAGTACAGTATAGTGTAGTGTAATGCAGTGTAGTGTGGTACGGTGTAGTGTCGTGTAGTGTGGTACCGTGTAGTGTGGTACCGTGTAGTGTGGTACAGTGTAGTGTGGTACAGTGAAGTGTAGTGTGGTACGGTGTAGTGTCGTGTAGTGTGGTACCGTGTAGTGTGGTACCGTGTAGTGTGGTACAGTGTAGTGTGGTAAAGTGTAGTGTGGTACAGTGAAGTGTAGTGTGGTACAGTGTAGTGTAGTGTGGTACAGTGTAGTGTAGTGTGGTGTGGTGTAGTGTGGTGTGGTGTAGTGTAGTGTGGTACAGTGTAGTGTAGTGTGGTACAGTGAAGTGTAGTGTGGTACAGTGAAGTGTGGTGTGGTACAGTGTAGTGTAGTGTGGTACAGTGAAGTGTGGTGTGGTACAGTGAAGTGTAGTGTGGTACAGTGTATTGTATTGTGGTACAGTGTATTGTATTGTGGTACAGTGTATTGTATTGTGGTACAGTGTATTGTATTGTGGTACAGTGTATTGTATTGTGGTACAGCGTAGTGTAGTGTGGTACAGTGAAGTGTAGTGTGGTAGAGTATAGTGTTGTGTAGTGTGGTACATTGTAGTGTGGTACAGTGTAGTGTAGTGTGGTACAGTGTAGTGTAGTGTGGTACAGTGTAGTGTAGTGTAGTGTGGTACAGTGAAGTGTGGTGTGGTACAGTGAAGTGTAGTGTGGTACAGTGAAGTGTAATGTGGTACAGTGAAGTGTAATGTGGTACAGTGTATTGTATTGTGGTACAGTGTAGTGTAGTGTGGTACAGTGTAGTGTAGTGTGGTACAGTGAAGTGTAGTGTGGTAGAATATAGTGTTGTGTAGTGTGGTACAGTGTAGTGTAGTGTGGTACAGTGTAGTGTAGTGTAGTGTGGTACAGTGTAGTGTAGTGTGGTACAGTGAAGTGTAGTGTAGTGTGGTACAGTGAAGTGTAGTGTGGTAGAGTATAGTGTAGTGTGGTACAGTGTAGTGTAGTGTGGTACAGTGAAGTGTAGTGTGGTAGAGTATAGTGTTGTGTAGTGTGGTACAGTGCAGTGTGGTACAGT